>NC_073692.1:336606630-336631630 GCF_029784155.1 Uranotaenia lowii
TAACATTCATTTTACTGAGAAGAAAGAATTAAAACAGCAGTCTCAAAAGGTGGAATATGATCCACCTTCAATCAATACAAAAAAGAAGATTCAAAGTTCATTTTAAACGATACAATTGTTTTAAACGTAGAGAAATGAATCTAACTTAGATGAAATTTCAGGGACTAGATAAGAGAAAATCGATTTTGAAAAACATGCGAAAAAAATTCGCCTTGTCTCCCGGTAGGACTTGAACCCACATCTTGCGCCTCTTCGGGGCCCATGTATTAACATTCTACTACAGGAGACCAACCTGGCGTATGAATATTATACTGTTTGAGTGTCGATGTCTATCGGAATGAAGGGAATAGTTCTCCCATGTGATCATAATCATTTTTCTTGGTCTATTTCTATTCCCATCAATTCATCTTACGGTAGTTGGAATCAAGTTTGGACATTTTTAAGCACGGCAAGATTTGCATTGCCTTCTCATATCCTGCACGGGTTGTCAGTTATGATGAGAAATGATGCGTTTGCCGTATTTGGATATCCAGCCAATTTCGGTGTTTGGCACCGCCTTATTTCTATTTTTAGATTGCGACCCAGAGATGGGTCTTGACTCAAACATTCAGTCAGCGAAACTTTTTTGTAGAGAAATGAATCTGACTTAGATGAAATTTCAGGGACTAGATAAGACATCGACACTCAACCAGTATAATATTCATACGCCAGGTTGGTCTCCTGTAGTAGAATTTTAATACATGGGCCCCGAAGAGGCGCAAGATGTGGGTTCAAGTCCTACCGGGAGACAAGGCGAATTTTTTTCGCATGTTTTTCAAAATCGATTTTCGCTTATCTAGTCCCTGAAATTTCATCTAAGTTTGATTTATTTCTCTACAAAAAAGTTTCGCTGACTGAATGTTTGAGTCAAGACCCATCTCTGGGTCGCAATTTAAAAATTGTTTTAAACTTTAAAAAGACTACAGGACATTCGAAATATTAAATTGAAAACAACTAAAAGAACTGTTTTCCAACTTTATCAATAGCTGATTCGATATAGCGTCTTTTAAACATTCCTTTTCACTCTTACTATTCCTTACAAATGCTCTGAATTGTGTTTTATTATTTCGAAATTTTGCTTTAAAATTTTGAATTTTTCGAGAACCGATATTTCTTCGTTCAGTTTTTTTAAACGTTTTATATTTTTGGCAGTTTTCATCTCATTTATTAAAAGCTAAGAAAACACAATAAAATTTCACAACCTTTCTAAAAAGAAATGTATCTAAATACTAGCAAAATAAACATAAGAGGAAAAAGTTAAAGCTATTATAAACTAGCTCTTCAATATTTTAAACGGGATCTTCATTTGAATTTAAGTTTGTATATATCGATCAGATATTGTCAATTTTTTTAATCTCTGTCTTCTATAGGTGTTTTGAAAGAGATAAATTTAAGCAACGTATTTGCGTTATTAGGAATCGAAAAAATTATATAGCCTTCGGGAGAAGTTTTAATGGCTTTTTTTTTAATTCTTACTCCCGAGAGGCCGAGAGGCGAAGGGGTCCATTTTGAATTAATTAATATGTAGACAAACGAGTCTTGACATAATAGCTAACTTATACTTGGGACAGAATGACCCGTCCCAATTTCAAGATGGGGAAATTTGGTAACAGAAGCCAAATTTCACAAAACGCAATGACTTTTTGTATTGGAGAATACCTCCGTCATAAAATATGAATTTGCAGACGCACAGACGGTTTCCATACACCCAAAATTCAGCCTCTGTGCCAATGGCGTGTGGTCAATTACATAGCATCATCGGTACAAGAAGATAACGCGACCTGTGCTGATTCGATTTGCTCCCACCGGCATTAACCTCCCAAGTTAACCGAATTGCGTATGTCTGAAAGAAACAAAATAAAAACGAATTCACGTCCCTCCCTATCGCATCACAAGACGAAGAAGGATAGAAATAAATACCGGCCAACACCAGGCAGCCAGCGAACCGAGCACTGTGCGTGTGAATGTAGCAAAAGCAACAACAAAAACATCCTTCTAATTCAATCCCTTCAATCCATTGGCAAACAACCACGGCCAAGCTGTGCGTGTGTATGTAGCAAAAGCAACAACAAAAACATTGCTTCAATTTACCGGCAAACAACCAACGGCCAAGCTGCCCGGCTTTAGCAGCTGTGTATATGTAGCGTGTGTATGTAATAGCAGGCAGTAAGCAAAGCACAGTTCTCATTCAATGGGTTTCCCTTTGCCTTCACTCCCGTTCCCTTTCCCGTTACCTACGCAAGACAAAGGAATACCTTGAAAGGCGGCCAAACGCCGGGAAGCCACCGTTGTGCGATTTTTTTGTGATTGTTCGGTGGCAGAAAGCCTATGACAAATATCCCTCTTCCTTCATGAAGCTCAAATAGCACACTGGTTATGATGTCGGACTTGCAAGACGATATAATTGGTGATTTGAGTTCGTCTCTCCCTACGGGCGCTGTGGTTTATATTTTTATTTTCTTGTTTCTGGGATGAATTATCCAATAGGAAGGAAATCCCATAAAATGTTTTTCTTGTTTCGCTTGAATGTAGTGGTCATGCATCATTTTGGTTGGGAGCCGAGTCCTTATGCCAGTTACGGTTTTTCAAACATATCATCTTCGGCACAGTGCACATTTCAGCGCATTATCGGCACAGAGATTTGCTAAATAGGCATTGGATTTTTGCAACCTCTTCTATGGGTGTAGCTGGTTATATTAACTTATCTCTACTTCTGATTATTTTAAAAATGTTATTTTGGATTATTCAGGAACAAGGGGTTGCTAGTTGAACCAGAAGAGTATCTTTCTAACATTCCTTCCTTTTATTCCCATTGACTACTAGGACGTGGCCGGAGCCGTTATTGATCATGTTGATATGAACAATCTTCGCCCAATCAGTCTTTTTTGTTTATAAACGAACACACACATATAGGATCTCAGTGACACTTCAAGTTTCTATGAAGAGATTTAATTTTACTTCCTCAATCTTAAGGGTTAAGGCATACATTTTTGAAGGATATGAAGGCTAGCATCTACAAATGCTAAAAGGACCAGCCCATAGAAAGAGTACTATGTTTGCCGTGACCGAGATTTGATCTCATGACCTCTGGCTTGGAAGACTTTATGGTATCCTTTAGGCCACGGTCGGCGGCACAAACAAATGTATTTTTCTCTTTTTTGTAGACTTAACTTAAGTCCTAGTATTTTATTTTATTGGAAAATGACACTATTTGGTAAAGTTAGCAGATAAAGAAAGAAGGTGTCATATAAATTGAAGAAAATAAAAACAAAAATTTTATTTGAAAAATTACGAGAAAAAACTGACTGCACTGTGCAATCTCCCAATTTCTTGGCCAACGCATTACAGACTATGCTTAAGGATTTTGTAAATGTAGAATATAACATAGCACAAATTTGGATCACAAAAAAGTTTTGTCATAACAAGAATATGAATTTTATTGAAAGACTCCTCTCACCTGTAAAATTGCATACTAAACCCTGCCCATTATGTAAAGCAAGTCAACTCATAAAACCTTAATCTAAAATTTAAAGGAATCAAAACATTTCTTAAAAGATTTTGATGACGAGATGATTTATTGGGTCCAAAATCCAAGTCAAAAAGACCAAATCACAAAACACAAAAGATCCACACTCGCGGTAGAAGAGCAGTAAGTTAAGAAGGAAGAGTTTTTCCAGTATCTTGATAGCCAGATTATGCTAGGCTAAGAGAGGCTTGATTTGACTAACCAAAGCAATTCAAATTTAGAAGCCGATTTAGTGGTCGAACTTGTAAAGTTTAATAATTTGAATGAACATAAACTTTTGATTTCTAACAATCAATATAGATTTTCTTCTATTCGCTTTTGGGTTGTTTGGTATTTTTGGATATTGATTAACTGGTTAATCGGCGCGAAGAGTTGTTTGTTGTTTTTATCGGAGCCGAAAAAAGTTAATGAAAACAACAAACAACATTTGTATTTGAAATCAAATTTTATAAAACTTCTTCGATTGTATGTACGTTTCAAATGTTTCTAGAAACGGAATTTGATGATGAAAAGCAAAGTTATTTATGCAACAAGTTGCAAAAAGGTTTATTTTATCAGCTCTTGAATTCTAGTTTCGAGTTGCATGAAACATTTTATACAAATTCGGAAAACTCACATTGAAGTCCAGTATAATCAAATTACAAGGAGCACATCCCAACGAAGTACCGCTTGTTGAAGACCATGGCAATACATGAAATTTTCAGATCAAGTCTGGCAGTGTATTACACTTTTGTAAGAAGAAATCAGTGGCGAAAAGTAATACTTTTCGATACTATTTTCAGCACTGCATAAAATATTATTTTCTCCTCACACCGATGTGTAGTTTTGTTGGAACACAATCTGCTATGAGAGGCAAAAGCATAGATCAGTATATAGGGACATCAATCTAGAATACCAAAAAGATAAAAATATTTGCGTCTTAAAACACATTAGAATTACAAATTAAACTTAAATTTCACTTAAGCAAGAGAATGCTCGAATATTTTAGACAAAAATTAACTTTTCATTGAAAAATCGCCCATCGTTGACTACATTCGAGGACGTTCTAAAAAAAAAAAAAACCAAGGCTACAACTGCCGACCACCAGTAGTGGTATCTGGCCAATTTTTGTTTAGTCTTCCAGCAATATCTGGCGGTGCTCCAGATTCGAGCAGTTTAGAAAATATCGAATCGAACGAGAGACAGGAAAAAAAAACTCAATTTCATCCATGTGTACACTCACTGCAGCAGAAGCAGTCTCGATTGTAATCTACGCGTTCGCACGTCTTCTCAAAATTTACATAACAATGTTCGCCGGGTCCACAAGTTCATACCCATGCAAACCGCTCACTTTCGAGAGTATCCCCCCTCTTCTAAGAAGACGGAGGATGGGGGTGGAGCGCCTACTGACGCAGAGTGTTTGTGCAGGTCTGGAGCGTGTCACGTTCATGTTGCTCCGGGGTAAAATTAGGGTATGTTAACCTTAGTTGATTGCCTTTTTTTACCAAATTAATTTGAACTGATTTTAGCGTGTGAATTTAGCCTCAAATTTCGTTGTCATTCTACAGGGAAACAACTAAATTGTTGAAAGTTCTGAAAATCAAAAGTTAAGATCCTTTTTTGGAGTAGCTACCCTAACGCTGCGTTTGGCTACACACCAAACCGAAAGACCGGGACAAACGAGGGAGCCCCCGATCGGTATCAGTATCAATGTTTGAGCATAACATGTATTTCTTCCGGTTTTAGGCAGCAGCAGTCCGCGTGATGGTTTGGCGATGGCTATAGCAAAAATAATTCGATGCATCCACTCCACTTTGGAGCGCTGCTGGCTGATGGCGATGGTGAATTGAATCTTTTCAACCATAACAAGACGGAGACATCACCAGATTTGCTAGGCTGGCGGTGCGGGGGAGTTTGTTGTATGCACTTGAATCATCTACTGTAACGACTTGACGCAGCAATAATCAGTAAATCCAATGATACGGAGTGAGGGAATAGAGCTGTGACCGTTCAAAGCCGATGGGGACATAGGATCGAGCCATGATAGTATCCAGAAAAGAAATTTATTCTCAAAACAAATTAACAGTAATCTATTATTTCAATGAAAATCATGCTCAATTTTATTGATGGCCCTTATCAACAAATACATTAAACCTCAAAGCTTCATTGGAAATGTTTGGAATTTTAAATTTTTTTCAATTTCATTTAAAAAAAAAGTTTATTCATTCTTAGTACAACTAAAATAAACGTTTTTTTGTGAATTTGAGCTGTGAAAGTGTGAAATTTTATAAACACATTTTTAAAAAAGTGCTACAAAAACGACAATAATCTACGTTAGTTAGCATCGCAATCACGCAGAGAGGAAAACAACCAAAGTCAACCAAAGTCAATAGTCTTCCCAGTAACAACATTCCGTGTTGCCCGCCAATAATTCGAAAACGACCTCTCACAGCGCAGTTGATGTTGGGTTCTGCACTGGCTTTGTAAAATCCTACATTGTATTTTTCACTGCAAACGGAAACGATTCCTAATTGAAGCTCATTTCGTGAGAAAACCATCAAATTTACTTGATACCCAACCAAGACTCGGGACTTGCTGCAGCTTTTCGGATTTCTTATCCAATGGAAAACACCGGTTTTACGAGTACACTAGAAAGTGCGCGGTGCAGCTTTTTTCCACGTCTTTGTGTTTTTCTAGATTTCCTTCCAGGAAAAAGTTTTCGATCCCAAAAGGAAAAAATAGAATATTGTACCCGGGCAACCCGTCAAAGGAAACCCCCTCCTCTGCCAGAGGGTGGCGCAGTTCAAAGCGTGCACTAATTTACTCAATTATTTTTCGCTTTCCTTTGAACAGAATACTTTTGTTCCCTCAGAAACGGTTTTCCCGATTCCAACGAAGACGGATTGGTTCCGTGATTTTTCAGGTTCACCGGTATTGTTGTATTACCGGGTCGCGAGACAAAAGTAAGTCGAACTAATTGCTGTACAATTTCTGTTGAAGCTGAGCTCAGTTATCTAGATCTGAGGTTAACAGCAATGTTTGATTCTTGAATTAAAAAAAAAACAATTTAATCCTTCGTTTCTGAATGTTACAAATTTACAACAGTTTTTGTATGAGAAGAGTGAAAAATTACGAAAAGAAAAGTTTTATTGTCAAAGAACAAATAACAAAGATTCTATAAATATAGGCATTTACCGTAAAACAAAAATACGAATGGAAAAAAAGGATGCAGTCATTTGAATCGAGACGATTTTACCGGATTCGGTTGACAGGTTCCACTTTGATTTTGATTTTTGAAATACACAGCACACAAAATTTGTGTAATACTACTGTAGAATGTGAAGTTTAAAACAGTATCAAAACTACTGTTTTAAACTTCAGTGTGTTAAGATGGATGTTACGTTATACGTTGCGCAACAGTTGAAAAAATGTAGTTGTTAGCTGTAAGAAGAAAAAAGTCGCAGAAGCATGATGTCGTTCATTCAACTTGGTCATGACAGGTATCTATTGTAAGCTTATGTCGCTGACCAAAAATCAGTATCGCGTGATACTGAGACATGCTAAGCAATATCAAAGTCGACTGATATTGGCTGTCTGACACTGATAATTTGCAGCTCTGGCTAGGTTCCTTGATAAAGGCTGAATATGAGCCGAAACGTCAGATATTGTGATAAAAATTGTTTCAAAAATCATCTACAAAACTGTAGATAACCGTAGAAAAAACATTCAAACCATTGAACATACAGCCCATAAATATTTTGGTTTAAAAAAGCTTTAGGAGTTCTATCACGGCTTATCCAACATAGACATTTTCTTTGCCATAAGGACTAAAAGTCTTAAAAAAGGTTTGAAGAACCTGTTGGCTGAGTGGAACTATGATACCAAAGGTAGTCGATGATTTCTTTTGAGTGCAGCAACAGTACTAACACGATTATATAGTGAATAGGGAATAAAGATCTAACAGATACAAAGCTTAGAACTTTGACATATGCTCCGTAGCACTGCGATTATGAGGTCCGATAGATAACGTAGATCCAAAATGATCGTAATTTGTTACTCTGGGGGCCCGTATGTAGTCGACCCATTGGACTCATGGTATACCTATGTAAATAAACTACATCCTAAGCCCCCCTGGGGTTTGGCCTTTACCCCACACGGAAATGCGATGAAACAATACTACGGATGGGAGGACATATCACCCTCAGCATTTACAGTCTACGAGTGACTGTTAACGAATCGAGGTCTTGCCACTCTTCCTAACGACTCAAGGTCTGATGAACTCTTTTCTCAAAACTTCGAGATCAGCTTCAAGCAGATGCGTTCCCAGCTGATTCCCGAATTAATCCTTCGTCGACTCTTACTTTACCTGCAGCAAAAGTCACCATGGTGAGAAGCTTAAGTTCGGAAGCTTCAATGGTAAGAAACTACACCACCACTTCTCGTCAAATTATCCTACCATTCACAAGACGCAATATCTGGCTGTAGAGCACTCAAGAATAATCCATTTCGTAAGAAGTGACTTACTTAAACCAATGATGAAGACTCCGGTAATGTGCCCGGATACGATTTTAGTGGCAAACCGTTGCTGGACTAGCCAGCTTAGGCCTTGCCAGAGTACTACAGAAGGTATGCGAACAAGTTCCCTAAAGGGATACACTGGAAATCATCATAGCTCAGTAGAACTAAAGCGGCTAGCAAACGCTTCCAAATAGAAAGTTGAAAGGAAGGGTCTTCATTCTTCATGAAGACAGAATAATCCTCAAAGCCCAAAGCTTAACAGATGAAGTCCGGGGTTAATGTCCTCATTGTGGACGCAAGAGGAGACGTAACGAACGCGGACTTACTCGTATTCGCGGAAGTATAAGGGGAGTTAGGTGTTCAGAGGGGTACTTCGGAACCGCCACGAGATATCTGGTGGCTTGTTCTGCCCGATATATAAAGAGGCAAAGGCAAATAAGTAAGATTGGAATCTTAACTACAGCAGGGTGACAGAGCTCCTACTTGAACAAATTACATTTGAAAAGAACGCGCAAGTCCCAACTAAAAGTGGCAACTAGCATAGCTGCTTTCTACGCCAAGGAGTTTTTTGCCATCCTGAAGATACTGGAAGATTGCAAGTCGAATTTGTGATTGGGAAGATCAACAAAAAGACACTTGTAACAATCCGGGAGGCAAAAGCTTATTGGGGGCTTTCTCTAGACTGAAAGGGGAGTTGTGTTATGTTGGATTCATCATCAATTATCGGAAGCATAGAATACCGAACAGATCATCAGAGATTTATGTCACATTTGCATGCCCATCGTCGAAAGCTGAGATGAACAATGAAACGCACAGCAATCCCTTTGATAGCATGATTGCATTTGTCTTCTGCGCACTCTTGTCTTCTTTGGTTTGCCATGTTTATGCCTACTACTCAGATGATTCCCGACGAAGACGTCATCCCACACTGACTCGAATGGCTCACACGGCGGCGAGAGCTACTTTACCCGTGGATATTCCCCGAACGTGGAATAATCCTTTCCCAACGATTTCCACTACGAAGAAGTTGAAGTCTTATACCCGCAGCTTCGATCCTTGGGAACCGCAGTACTTAGATAC
The DNA here is from genome assembly GCF_029784155.1 of Uranotaenia lowii. NCBI lineage: Eukaryota > Metazoa > Arthropoda > Insecta > Diptera > Culicidae > Uranotaenia > Uranotaenia lowii. Next base: position 336,615,773 of record NC_073692.1, read on the forward strand.
TTCCTGAAGGTCTTGTTGTATCCCTTTGGCTGGCAACCCTAGGATTTTTGGACCGCGACTGTTTCTGCCCTTCGATCGTGTGCCAGATCAAGGGCAGCTTGTTATGGGATCGCGCCTGTCACAGATCTTCCTTGGAAGACTTGAATTAACAGGAACTCTGGATAAAAATAGTCAAGCTCCAAATAGCCGCATAAACCCGAAGTACTACTGGTGCCTGTGCCGAGCTTGGAGATAACGGTTGGAGGCCGTAGGACCTTTTTTGAAATAGGAACAAGATTATCTGTACGTTTCAAATACTATGGAGTTAAGACCATGCCCAATTCTCATGGTCCAAAGTGTACCAAGAAACGATTTCCTTCCCTGAAGTTTTCTATCTAAACTTCAATACGAAGAAGCAGCCTAGCGCTCCACCCCTACCTCTAGGGTGCAGCAAGTCCAAATTACGAAGGCCCAAAATCGACTGATAGCCATGCGAATGCCTAGAGAAGAGTCGTAAACTATAGACTTCCGATATTTAAAAATACTCTATAAATTAACCATTTCAAAATTCGTGTAGTGTTCAACCAAATTTGGCTGCGTACTGTTGTTTACATCCAAGTGAAACAAGCGTTGTCATTTTTTGTCGTTTTTCGAGAAGGAATCTGAAAATGCGTGGCCTTCCTCCCGAACAATGAAAACGGATTGTGCACAAGTAGAGCACTGTAAGTGATCGGACCAGTTCAAACCGCGTCAAGAAAGTATGGGGAGCAGCGTACTTTCGCAGATTCTCCGAGACGCGGTAGAAAACCGGGCCCTGCTGACCTTACAATGGACAAGGAAACCAAGGATAACTATCTATAAACGGCATCCTTAGGCATCAGTACGGGATGTGGTTGAGAAACTAGGACCTCATCGACTAACGTTTTGCGTGCCAAAGAGAGAATCGGACTTCACACTGATCAAAAGTCGGAGTAGCCAAAAAGAAGTACCAACAGGCTGAATCCGTGTATGCTGAAACCGGAATACGTGAATACAAAGAAATCAGAAGAGCAATCTTTATTTGCGCCGGGGTTTAGATCATGACGTAGATAGCTTGATACTCAAACGCTGAGAACACTATAATCGGAACTTGACGCAAAGAACATCCTTGGCATGCAAAACTAGGTTATCTCACAGATCATGTTCAAACGGAGAAAATGAGAAAATGAAAGGGAGGAGGACAAACGGAGTAGAATAGATGCGCAGCATAACTTTGCTAAACAAGTACGCCGACAAAAATTTCGAATTGCATGCTATATGTAAGGTCGTGGGCATCGTATGTTTGTAAAAGCAAAAACTACGCGGTAAACCCTTATTCTGAAAACATAGAACAAGACCAATAAAAAGCTGAATCCAGTAAGATCAAGCCGGAAGCTGGCTAAAGAAGGTAGAGCAAAGCACCATTTGATAACAGAACGAATTAAAGCACTGCAATTTGAGCGCTCTGAGTTATTGCTGTCTAAGTTGAAGAAGCAGCAGCTGATCGTATTGTTTTCAGACGAGATTTTTTTTCGATTGATCCGGTGCCCAAATCACGTACGGATTGGAATATTTCATCCATGAAGACTAAGAATGTTCCAGAAAATGTTAACATGTTTACTACCAAGCATTCCACCAGAGTCATGCTTTATGGAATGATTGCTTTGAATGGATTGAAGATGTTTCCTGTTTACATAAAAGCTGGAGTAAAAACTTAATACTGAAGTCTACATGGACATTTTGAAGAAACAGGTATGGGTGGTCGTTTAGCCGTAGAATACCACGAAATATAACAATGCAACGGAAATTGTATACTCTACGGGTATAAAATAAAAGAAAATATTACTAGAAGAGGAAAAATCAGGTGGTTCCGTGTATTCGGGGGCAAAATTAGGTGAAATTGAAAATGTATTTTTCCAACAAGATGGAGCCCTTGCCATATCTCGAAAAGGACCCAAACGTGACTGGAGGAGAATATCAAGTTTTGGCCTCCGAGCAGTCCGGATTTGAACCCCTTCGACTTTTTTTTTATGGGCGTATGTTCAAGCGAAGGCCTGTAGTTTCTCTCGCTCAAGTGTCGATTCTATGAAGGCTTTCATCTTTGGAGCGTGGGCTTCCATGTCTTATATTGCAAAGAACAAGCCTGAAAAAGAACATATCTGAACTCGATCTATTGAATATCAACGCTGCGGCCGAAACCTTTTCACATATCTTAAATTATGTTATCGACCGCCACCGTAAGTTCAAATCCTCCCAAACTAAGGGTGCATATCAGAGACTGAACTCCGCTTATAAAAAAGCCAATATATGTTGTTACCAAAATAATCTTTTTCGAGTACAACGTAACCTCAAGTCCAACCCAAAATCGTTCTGGAAGCATGTAGTAGTCAGCGGAATGAACCTGATGTTCCAACTCAAACATTTCTGGATGGCAACACTGCAAACTCTGATAGCAGAATCAGTGATCAGTGATGTTCAAAAATTCTCAAGTACCTTTGTGACTGCTTCATCATCTCCAGAACATTTGGAGAGTGCTGTTAGAACAATTATTTCTGCCACTCGGCTTCTGAATGAGCACGATTGTAGTAGAGGATGCGGTCATATCTAAAACAGCAGCAAAGATCAAAAACTCCCTCTCTACAGGTCCGGACGGTATACCGTCTACCTTTCTAAAGCGATTAATGCCTGATTTACTGACTCCTTTGAGACTCACCTTTCAAGCTTCTCTCGACAAATCCACTGTGAAAGGAAACTTACACGTTCCCGGTCCATAAAAAGAGAGATCGGAGAAATATCAACAACTATAGAGGAACTTCCGCTTTATGTGCAATCTCCAAACTGTTCGAACTGTAAACAAAATTTTTTCATCGATCAGCACGGATTAATGCCCCAAAGACTTCACGGCAATTAACCTCAGGTCAATTCACTTCCTATGTGCACGAAAGTTTTTTTGCTAAGTCTCAAACTGACGCCATTCATAACGATTTGTTAGCAGCATTTGATAAGGTGAACCACGATATTGCCATTAGTAAGCATGAATTCTTAGGATTCTGTGGACCTTCACTTGGCTGGTTCCGCAGTTACTTAACTGAACGTAAACTGACAGCTCGAACAGGAGACTCTCTTTTCAGCCAGTTTTCTGCCTCCTCCTGTGTGCCCCAAGGTAGTCACCTAGGACCGATTATCTTCTTAATCTATTTTAACGATGTGCTTTCACTTTTCGATGGCCCGATACTTTATTATGCTGATGATCTTAAACTATTCTACACCACAAACGGCCAGGACGACATTGATTTCCTGCAAAACCAGTTCAATCTATTCGCACAGTGCTGCAACATCAATAGCCTGCCTCTGAATCCCAGTAAATGTGCAGTCATCAGTTTCTCACGAAGACGGCAGCTTTTTTGCACGGAGTACTTCTTAGGAGATGAGACCATTGCGGAGGATCAGGTATCAGAAAAGGGATAGGCTTGATAGCGGCACGTTATCCAAACAAACGGGAAAATTGTGCCTAGCCTTTTTTTTACAGATTTCATCATATACCTGAGAAACCTGAAAACCATAAAAGGTATTAGAAAATAAATAAATATTTAGGGCATAAAGCCGATCCACGTAGGGATTTTGAAGCATTGCAGCTTATAACCACATTGGGTGAAAAATGACAGATTGTTATTTTAGTTTAAATTCTTAGAATTAGATACACTTATAACAGGCGAGAGTACATAAAAGCTTTCGAGCAAACGAAAAAACAGGCATATATGAGCTAAAAGAATCATACATTATTGATTCACAACTACAGAATTCAGAGATTTGAGTTTACAATGATCAGAAAATGTTCTAACCAGGATGCTACAATGAGGGCAAATAAACGATTTTATAATGGTAAAGTTGGCATTTAGCCTATCCACATAGGGATTTTTAAGCAATGAAGCTTTTTTCAATCATAATATTGGAAATAAGGACTTTTTTTAAATTCCTTTGTTAAATTCTGACATACATTAAAAAAAAAATGTAGTCGGGCAAAAGAGGGACATGTACACACTAAGTGGAAGGACTACAGATGAGCTTCTGTGACGCCAAATTTGAAACAAGCGATATAAACACTGCACGAAGCTGTAGCAGTGGATTCCAGAACCAGGATTGACGTATGATAACGAAATATCAGAGTGCGATATTAGAGGAACTTTGACTCTTTTTAACACTATAACCATTCTAAAGTTAAGGGAACATGTGTCAATACAAGAGAAGGGACATATATTAGGTGAAACAGATATGACTGTCGACATGCGATACAAGTTTTAATCAAAAACTTGATTTAATAGGGAATATTGAAGCCTTTTGGCAACCCTTAAAAAAATATAAATATTTTTTTTTTTTGAATTTTTTTTTCCACGGAAACGATATTTGTACGGCTTCAATGATTGAATAACCATGATGCAATTTTTACAATTAAATATCTTTATATGAACGGACATTTACCTCCACAAAATTCTGTTGCCAATCCAAAGATAGAAGGGACTGAATACTTGTCCATTATAAGGAAAATACTCTAATTTTGCGCTTGATGTAACAGATATATCTGATGTAATTTAGATCATATTCTTCTATGATATCAAATCGGTTAATATTTACAGATAGCCAGAAGCAATGGGATCGTAAGCGATGCGTTTGCGATTCACATTTGAACACTTGTGAAGAGATTTTATTGAACGGAGTTACTAGGAGAGCAAAGAGATTTGTTAAATGAAAAATCATATTCCAAATTGGTAAAACGAGAAAATATGGAAGAATACAGCTTGTGCAAATGCATGTACTACATATGCACTATTGGCATACCCTTCTCGAGAGAAAATACGTACAAAGGTTAAAAAATACTAGCAAGAATTTAAAACTGATTCAGATTCAAAACATTTCCTTCCAATGTTTTGAACTTGAAAAACTTCTGAACTCTGCATGCAATAATTGACCTTTACCTTTTTTCTCCCCCGCCCAGATACAGCCTCATTGATTTCCAATAGACAGAAATATGAGATAAACGTATCTGGGAAGTACTGGATAAGTCGCCTCGTACGACATGGACCAGTATCCCAGTGGCAGTATTCTTTAGGCCGCTGCCACACAGTTCCGCAGTTACTTAACTGAACGTAAACTGACAGCTCGAACAGGAGACTCTCTTTTCAGCCAGTTTTCTGCCTCCTCCTGTGTGCCCCAAGGTAGTCACCTAGGACCGATTATCTTCTTAATCTATTTTAACGATGTGCTTTCACTTTTCGATGGCCCGATACTTTATTATGCTGATGATCTTAAACTATTCTACACCACAAACGGCCAGGACGACATTGATTTCCTGCAAAACCAGTTCAATCTATTCGCACAGTGCTGCAACATCAATAGCCTGCCTCTGAATCCCAGTAAATGTGCAGTCATCAGTTTCTCACGAAGACGGCAGCTTTTTTGCACGGAGTACTTCTTAGGAGATGAGACCATTGCGGAGGATACTCGTCCGTAAGCTGGAGTTCAGAACACATACGAACTACGTCGTCGGTAAAGCTTCTAGAAGCCTCGGATCTTTATTTCGAGTGGCGGAAGCCGCCGACCGTATCCTAGAGGATAGCATTCAAGTCTTCTAAGCCGGGGGTCATGAGATCAAGTCTCGGTCACGGCATACATAGTACTATTTCTATGGGTTGGTGGTGTTAGCACTAGTAAGATGCTAGCCATCATATCCTTGAAAGATGTACGCTTTAGTCTTAAGTAGAATTGATCTTTTTAAAGAAGCACGAAGTTTCACTGAGATCCTATATGTGTGTGTTCGTTTAAAAAAAAGGACTTCAAGGACGTGTACTGTCGGAAGAGTCTGTATTGCAGCATAGTTGGATCCATCCTCGAATACGCATCCGTTGTCTGGTGTCTACGGAGCGGCTCGAGGCTATCCAGCGGCGCTTTTTAAGTTATGACCTCAGACATCTTAACTGGCAAGACCCGTTTCACCCACCAAGCTACGAACATCGATGTCGTTTGTCGTTAGTCTCATAGACATGGATACTCTTCAAGCTCGAAGAAATGCAACACGAGCCTCTTTCGCCGTCGATCTAGACATCCCTCCTCCCACGCTACTGGAAGCTACTCCTCTTAGTGTGAGACCCCATGGACTGAGAAACCATGGCCCTGCAGGACCTTCCTATTCGATTGAACAACTACGGAGCCAATAGTGCTTTCATCGGTGTTATGACAACGTTGAACCGCTTTTCCAAGCTCTACGACTTTGTCGTATTGAGGGATGTTTTCCGAAGAATAGTTATAAGTACATTCTCAGCAAACATTTGTGCAGGTATATTTCTCAACTAACTTTGTTATACGTTTCATATACATTCAGAATCGTCGCATAAAACTCGAAAAAAACAGCATTTATTTACCTATCAAAGCGGAGGCAATATACATACATATTTTTATCTTCTGGCTTAAGTGATATGAATTATACAAATTGAACGATATTCAACACTTTGTTTGTACATCCTGAAAGTATGCGAGAGAGCGCAAGTTTGGCTCTCAATATATGCAAACCGTTGCCAGCTACAATATTTGCTGCTTCTCTCATTGGACAATTTTCGCCAATGAACCATCTGATTTTTAGCAATCTGATTACACTGCTTATCGCAGAAAGAACAACAAGATTGTTTTCTCACTTCTCACGCGCGGGAGAACAAATTTGCAAACATGGCGGACTTTTTATCATATCCGATCTATACCGACTTTAAGTAACCATTTTAACGATCGTTTACTTATTTGGTAGGAATTGCGATTTCGCATTAACATTGTTAACGATTTCAGCTTTCATTTCTAATGCGATTTTATGTTTGCTGGGTTTAGAAATTGTAAGTTAGATGTAAATTTTGTGTAGTTTTAATTTTAAATTTCAAGTCATCATTTGGACCTTTACCAGCCTATACAAATAAACCTAAATTAAATCAATAAGCTAAAAATGTATGCTTCGTATTATCGACGAAATTTCCCAGAGTGCCCCTCGATAGCGGGGCACAATTTCCCGGTCGCCGGAGTGCTGCAGCAGGGATAAAAATTTTCCTCGGAAAACGAAATTGATTTTGAATTCGATTTTAATTGCCGCAACTCGCTGGTCCACCTGATGTCTCATATCAAATTTTTCCAGCATTGGTGGAGCGCGTTTCTGCGCCCTTCCGTTTACCGATTTCCCTTGCGCTCTGGAAGAAGAAGCGCTCAGTTGATGTGACGCCCATCTAGCTAGCTAGCACTAGCCAGCCAGAAAGCTCCTTTTCGATCGGAAGCAATTTCCTGACTGCAGCTGGACTATATTTCCGGTGCTGGTGGTTGCATTACACAGCAGCAGCAGCATTCACTCGCCGGGATAATTAATTTCGTGTTAGGTGCCTGCCACTACATACTGTTGCTAACGCGGGAATCTTCCTCCAGTATTTCATGTGAATTGCCCCGTGTTGCTATCATGTTTTTCCTTGTCTTCTAGTAGCGTACCAGAGAGAGATAGAGAGAGTGTGTGGCAATTAATGTTTTAGATACGAAACTATTTGGCTTTCCGGGAACGACGGGCTCGCGTGTTGATGAGAAATTGTTGGGAATTTAATGCATTGTTAAGTCTTTGCCCACCCTACCGGGTGGCATCTTCTGTCAAGTTTAAATTTTTAAAACTCCTATAGGAGCAAGACTGATAGAGGTTGTGATTAATTTTTCGAGAGTGTAAATTATTGAAAAGGCGAACAAATAACTGCTGAAATTTAAAAAAAATCCTCAGCGAAGTAATGCTTTTCAAGAAAAGTGGTTCTATAACCAACGATTTACGAGCTTCTAGTTGAAATCCCAGCAAGTCTCGAGAGCTGATAACACTGACCATTTCAGGGGATAAAATAGTCAATATAAACCGGAAACATTTGAAAGGTTTAAAACTAATGGAGCGAAAAATCTCCAAACGCATCAATATCCATAGTCCGGATGTATTTTGATTTGAAAAGGAATAAGTAAATGATTTCACCAAATCAATTCTCAAGATACGACTGCTAGCAACTTCAGCAAAGCTTCAGGATCTTTTGCCAAGCTATTAGTTTAGAGAAGAATATGTTCCACTTATTCTGCTCCTGTGTTGCGTTCCCAAACCGACGATTTTCGTTCCCTAGTCTCATCTCTCTCTTCGAGAAAACGATGGAATACCACAACCAGTAGTAGCAGGGATCTGTCTAATTTATGTCTATCATTAATTTCAACGGTAGCATCACGCTTTTTGTCCACATCAGGAGGAGGTTGTTACCGGGGTTTTCGATTTGGAGCAAGAAGCACGGAACAGCACCGACACAGGACAAGACAGAGGATAGGTCAGGCAGCGTCAGCTCTTGGCTAGCTAGCTAGCAAGCAAAAAACAAACCGGAGAACCGGTAGTCAAGATAAGAGATGCATAAATCGTGGACGGATGCTTGCTTGGGTTTGCTTACTTCAGGAAGCCGACCGCACATCAGGTTGCTGCTGAATAACGCAGTTTTGTGTAACATTTGCTAAGATAGCAAGTCGGCTCGAAACGATTACAGTCCTGTTGAAGACTGGCATCATGCTCCTTTATGCTTCTTGGATGAACTGGCAGAATTTGATGTTGGGGTATTGAATTTCCACATCCATTTCTACGACCAGTAGAAAGGCAGATATATGTGATGCTTTTCCAATATTTTCTCTATGCATTCATGAAATAATTGATACAAGAGAGAAGAAAAAGTCCAGATTAATATATCAGCTCTAAGCAATTTGTTAAATTAAACCGTTTTTGTTTTATTGATATCATTTCTGCTCCACAAGAGTTTTCAGAAGATGGCTGATGAAGCAAAATCGATTGCAAGGGTTTTTTTTAATATAATAGGCGATATAGGAAGAGCCGAATTTAGGGAGACCAATCGAAGGGAGTCTTTGTATGAAAGGTGTCATTGTTGCAACATTGTTGAAACAATCGGAAGAACAAAAAATGATTTAGAATTAATTACCCACTTTTGAGTTTCAATGTGACACTATTAGAAGTTTGGCAGCTTGTATCTTTATACAGACGCATCTAAATAAAAAAGAAATTTCTCCGGAGATCTTCAATGAATTTATGAAATTTTTTTTTTGCATCATTAATTTTTCATGGACGCACTATGAAAGCCCAGACAAATAAAAATTCTCTAATGAGACATTGAGTGTCAATTTGACACCCCTCGCTTAAAACCACTATATCTCTCTTGTTTCTCAACCGATTTCTATAAAATTTAAAGTTTAAAAACCTTTTAATGTAACTCAAATATGTTTTTCAAATAATGTTCAACTACAACACTTCAGATTTCAGTTATTCAAAGTCTAAGAAAAAAATCCGAAAAAAACATGCTTCGGAAAAAAAGACTGTAAATCAGTTACGAAATGCTCAAAAAAATGCACTAAGTGCCCAACACAGCTGAAGTTAGAAGCTATACGTTGCGTACAAGGATAGATATATATTTTTGACATTTCTCAACATGATGACCACAAAACATGGAAAAAAAAAGATGGTGTAAAATCCGTACTCTCCAATCAATGAACCGTCAAAATCGTTTAAGTCACACCAGTAAAATTTTGAAAAGAGGACTGAAAAGTTGACGTAATTTGGTAGATTTCGCATCTTCAGATTTTCAGGAAACGAAACACAGAATTTTTGAAGAATTTTCAAAGGTGGCTGTTTTCGAATTTTTTGTCAATTAGCCATTTCTCAAATTTTCTAACACTTAAATTTAACTTTGCACTGGAATTTTAGTACCTACATTTACGCAAGACTAAGGATTTTATACAAATCGGTTGAGATACAAGAGAGATGCAGCGGTTTTAGCCAGGAGTGTCAATTAACCTTCCCATGCCGTTCGGGTCAATATGACCCGAAGCGCACATTTAAAATCTCTTTATCATCATTCCAATATACTGAAGAACTAGGAATTTTGACAGACCAAGTATGTTCTATGAAAATAATGATCAAATTAACATAAAAAAATTGAAATTTGAGTTTTGAAAATCGGTTCATTGGGAAATGAAATACAGCTAAGCAAAGCAAAAATTGGATATCGTTTTTTTAAAGTTAGATTTTTTTCTACCGGAAGATCTGAGATAGCGGTAAAAACTTTCATTGGACCCCAACATATCTATACATTGTCGGATAGATGGATTCTTGACGATTTCAAACATCAATGAAACACTTAAATACAGAAAAGCTGTCAAAAGTTATGAGCATTTTAAAAATAAAATTTATTTTTCGGACTTTTTACTTTCTGAATCAGTTTCTGATAAGTTGGTAATACATATCGACTTTATTTTAAAATTTTGAGTAATAAGAACAAATTACCTACACAATGAATATAATATCATCAAAATCGGTTAACATTTACAGCCAGGAGAACGAAATCAAACTACATCTCAAATTTCCCCGAAACGAATATTTTGCGAACGGCATGGGAAGGTTAAATTGACACTCCAAATTTTTGGGACGGATGAGGGTTACTATAAAAAAAGTGTTCTAGAAAAACTGAAGAACATTTTAAAGAATTACAGCACTGTTGTTTCATTTGACCTCATATGTGTTTTGATCAGCTTGTGTCAATATCTAAGAAGGATCTACCATCATATGATGTTGATTAAATTATGTAATATTTCTCTTCGAATACTGAATTGTGACAGTAAAATTTTTTTTAAGGTTAATGAAATGATTGACTGTTTAACATCGTATTAGCCGTATATTTATTTATTTTGTTTCAAACACCATCTGCTGCCTGTTTTAACTGACCTTACTATTGAGAATCAGACAATCATATTTATGGCTGATTGAACGCATACTTATACCAATATTAGCCTTATTGACAGTTCTACATGAACACAAAAGGCTTAGCTCAATGAGTAAGTAAAATCGAACTCACACGATTGAGAAACGATACAGCGTAGATAATGTTTTTAATTTTGATACAGCTCAGCGATTCTTAGTTTAACTCTTTTTCGAAGCCAGCCTTATTTTATTTGTTGATATCGAACTAAACTGACTCTGATTACTGCATTGTGAAAGTAAGAAAGAGTTATAAAGGGTATAAGAAGGGCAAAAAAAGTTTACAAACTCAAATATGTCTTTTTTTCGAACGAAAATCCGCGCTCTCTGCGCTCTCAAAATGAGTTTGTTTCGAGAAAACTATTACGGTTTTCACTTATGATTATGCCCGGCGATATTTACTGTTTTCTCGATACTGGTCTTAATTTGATTTGAATATTATCGAAGTGTCTTAACTATAAAATAATAATTAAATGTCATTCATTTAGACTTTTCATTAACTGCAAGGTAAGATTTCAAGGCGAAAATTTACTTTTTAATTAATTTAAGTGAGGCTTTACGAAATAAAAATTTTAAGGTTTCTAAAGAAAATGGTTATACTTGTCAACTGAAATAGCTATAGAACTTAAAAGCAAAAAATGCAACTATATTTTTTCTTCTATCGGATCCAGTGTGTTGAATTTTGAATAAAGGTAAAAATTCGTTTAAGAAATGTGTACACTTTATTGGGAATTGGAATTATTATTATTATAGAATATAACGTTCCCTTCATAAGACAAAGAAAGGACTCCCTAGAAAAAAGTATGGAAGATTAGGGTGGCCAGCGAGTTTACATTTTCAAATTCCCGTTTTTTTCCTATTGATATTATATAATTTTCCCGATATTGAAATACACAAATAAGTACGTTCATCACGTTTTTTACCAATAAGTTGACATTTTTACAAAAGTTTAACGTAAAAGTGTGGATGGACTTAAAATTTTCAGCAATTTAATTTTAAAACTCAAAAAAGATAGAGGTTTGTTGGGAATTCTACGGAAAATAAAGAATAAGCAGGTTCAAATGCAAAGGGGTAAGAAGGTGGTAATTCTAAATATCATTATCTTCACATCATTCTTCGAAATCTCGTCTAAAATTGTCACCTTCTTCTCAGTCTTTGACAACATCTTCGCTTTTCATGAACGAAACTCCTTTTATTTAAATAGATGTCATAAGCATGGTTTTGATATGATGGCATGTGATGTGATACTTTCAAAATTGAAAATTCAATTAAGAACTAGCTTTTTTATCATCACACTGAATTTGACTTATGAGCACTAGCTTTTTAATTATGAAATTTGAAGTATAATAAAAAACGAGTAATTTGCGTGTGCGTTCGTTACTATATTCTAATTTCAATTTGCTTCTGCGATTCCTCCTAAGCCTAAGCATTCTAAAATTTTATTTCGATTCGATGAATTATTTCGATTTGATTCGATCATTGATCGATCAGGTTTTTGTTGAATTTATTTCATGTGTTTTCAGAACCTTCCTTAAAATTGAAAACTCAATCCAGGTTTTCAAAATTATTTGAGACCGAAAAAAGTTTTTAAATTTTGATTTGCTTTAGATAAATTCTTAATTTACATATATGGATCTGCAAAATGTTTAACAGGAGAACACACAATTTAAAAAAAGCCTTGTGGCCTTGAAAGTTTTGATTTAGCGAAACGTTTTTTTTTTCTGGAAAACATGAGCATTCGATAAAGTTCTGAACAACATTTATTCTGGACCAGTGAGTAACAATTCCAGTTATAATAAAGATGTTAAGCATCAATCTTAATTTTCGAGATGTAAATGGATTCGAAAAATCATCTGATTTCAACGTACGAATTCATATCATAACTTACAAGTCGTAATATTAAAAATACCCTAAGGTATATAATATTAAATTCTAACATTTATTAACGCTAAAAAAAACTTAACATATCTAAGCTTGAAACTTATGGATTTCGAATCCCAATTTGTTACACCTTGTTCTAAATGGTTGGTCACCTTGTAATAAACGGCTATGGAATGTAAAGCTTTGAGAAAAAAAATTAGATAAAATGAATAAATTTGAGAATTTTATGGGTTTAAGTTTAGGAATCACGGTTCATTAAGATTTTCCCGCTTTTGATTTGAAATTCCAGTATTTTTCCGGTTTTCACGGCTCCATTTTCAAATCCCGGTTCGCTGGCCACCGTGGAATAACCAGCCAAACGCCAGAAAGCCACCGCTGGGCGTTTTTTGTGATATAGTTAGCTCCGATCTGCATTGAATTTCTGCAACTTCTTTTGTGGGTGTAGATATATTTTCTAAAATTGACAAGAAACTATAATGTCCAGCCACAATTGAATGATTAAATAAATGGAACAAATTGATTCAAAATCAAATTTTCATTTGTCTGTAGTTTAGTTTGCTTATCAAATATCAAAGACTGATTTAACTCAAAACTGATTCATTTTGAAACATCCAATCGTAACATTACAAAACCTGTAGGTTATAAGCCAAATCTGACAAAAGCTTCAGATTCAGGTTGCCAAAATTTTCCAAAATCTTTAATTAAAATATAGGCATCAAAAACGCTGTTCCTCTGCTGTGTAATCGGAGTGCAATTTTATTAAAATTATAGTATTTTAATTATTTTCGATTCCTAAGGAAGTTTAATAAATCAGGATAGAATTATCTTTTTTTTTTTGGGGTTTTTTAAAGATATCTAAAACAAAGGATGGATGGTACTTTAATTTGAACTTAAAACACAACTCAAAATAAAAACTTGTTCTAGAATCCTGATGATTTTTCTCCTGATGATATTTGTTATTCTTGCATGTATTTATGGAACAGTATTCTTAGATTTTTCAACATAAACTCGCTACAAAATTCGATGTTTTCAGCACTCAACGTGATTCTTTACTACTTGTGCTGATAAAATACACTTTTTGCAATTTATTGCATCAATAGTTTTTTGGGGATGGGGGACTTTATGCGAAGAACATAAACACTAAAATAATAAAAAAAAACCCAAAAAATAAACAATTTCTGAGTAAATTGTTGCATTTTCCAAACACAACTTCAAATGGAAGCCCGTAACCCCAAATTTATTATTAGACCCAATTCAACAAACTCTAGTGGATTAATTTTGTTTTATGTACTATGGATTTTGTTTAAGAGTAAAATTCAGAATATCGAAAATATGTACATTGTACATCAGGATAGCAGTGGATTTATGGGAAAAACTTCATGATCAAATTTCGAAAACCGATCGTTTACATTTTGTAGATTGGCCCTAAAAACTGACCTGTGCCAAATTTCAACTGAATTGTTCTTGATCTATAGAGTGCTTGAAAGCGCACAAAGTCTCGGTTTTTTTATGCTCAAAAATCACCAAAGGGGGGAAATTGGAAAAGTCCAAATTTCAAAGTTGATGCCAAATAACCTTAAAACGCTTAAAATATTGAATTTTAACTCGATTTTTTTTTACAAAATCGATTTCAAAATTAAAACACCGACAAAGGGGAGTCCCAAAGGAAATTCGGTAAATCGAAATTTTAATTTTGATGCCAAATGACTTGAAAATGCATGAAACGGCAAGATCTGCTGTTTTCTTGAAAAAAAAATGTTTGGCCAAAAATCGACTTTTTGGAAAACACCAGCCTATTTACGGAAAACCGGACTAAGTCCCAGATAGTCGATTTTTGGCCAAACATTTTTTTTTTGAGATAACACCAAATTTCGAAGTTTCATTCACTTGAGAGTCATTTAGCACAAAAATTTAAATTTCGATTTTTCCGATTTCCTTTGATCCCCCTTTTGGTGATTTTTGAGGGTAAATATCCGAAACTTTGAGCGCCTTTAACACCCCCACAGGTCTACAAAATGTGTATGGTCGGTTCTCGGAATTCGACATGACCTATTCGGCTGCCATCTTTTTGTACATATATTGGGCTTACATAACTTAAAATTAAACGATATCCTTCTTTAAAAACTGCCCTTATTCTACTGAAAGCCAAATCCAGCTCTGTCTGATGTTCACAATTCATGTTCTATGCACCATTGAAGATAAAAAGTACCGGCAGCATGATTTGCTCCAACCCCCCCTTTTCATTCTGGCCATATTTAGAATGCTATCACACCGCCATTCGGCACCATCAGCAAGAACAAGAACTAGAGAACGAACGCGAGAAACGTTTTTCCTTCGAATTCGTTAGCAAGCAAACCGGCAGATGATAGCTACAACACAGGTACACAAATCGTTATGGTTTCCAGCTAAATTTCCGATAAAATCAGCTATCCGTACCTACTACAAGAAGAGCAATTACTTTGGTCGGTTGCCGACTAAGCTCTCTCTCTCTCTCTTTTCGGTCAGGATTCTGTACGTTTTTTGTTTTTCTATGGCCCATTTTTTTCCTCAAACCATCTCCATGGGAATGAAACCTGATTAAAATGAGCTATAGAAAAACAACAGATTTTGCGGTTATAGCAATTTAAAAAAATTAAAGTGTTGCCATTGAACACATCTATTGGTATCTTAATTATTTTTGTACAAATCTGACAGATATCTATCGAGAAAGAGGCCAAGTTAGGTGACAAACACCATGGAATAATTTATTCTCTTCATCTCAGTTCATCTATCAAAATCGTTTATTTGAACGCTGAAACGTTTCAACGTCTGACATTCAATGGCAGCACTCGGCTAACGGATTTCATTCGCGTCAAAAAAGCCAAGAAGGACCAAACTGACATTCGCAAATCGACAGAAATGACACTTTTACTGGAAATGATTTTTGCTTTCCCTTAGCTTAGTCCACCTTCACTCGTTCCGATTTCACCAATCAGCAGAGCGCAGCCCAACGTCATATCTCAATTATCAGATTGACTTAATCTAATAAACTTTGGCAGCCGTTCCAGCGAATTGGTTCCGTCTGCAGGGATAACCCTAAAATACGCTAAAAGCGGGAGCAGAAAAAAAAACGCTCCCGGAAAAAGCGTTTGCGATTT
>NC_073692.1:336632130-336657130 GCF_029784155.1 Uranotaenia lowii
CGCCTGTAGCCTATACGTTGTATCTCTCTGGTGCCATCTATATGTCAAATGAAAGGGCTAACTTTGCTGCCCACAGTGGCAGAGTTTCGTTTCTGTGCAGTTTTTGTACATTAAGTTGTGAGTGGCAGAGTTGAGAGCAGCTGTTATCGCTGAATATATGAGAGGGTACAAACCCGGACACATATTCAACATATTCAAACACCTAAAACCGCTCGTAATCAACCGGAAATTCGTGTACCAGACCATAAATCGATCCTAGAGACCAGAGGCACCGAGGACAAGACACGATCTGGACGACCAAGGTCTGTGAGAACTCCAAGGTTGAAAATGATTATACGAGACCGGACGTGCGCGCCGCTTGCGACGACTTTCCGAGACGTCTGAAGCTGGTTCGATCAGAAAAAGTTGGTGTAATTCCGAAATATCGTCTGTGAAGTATCTTGATGAGTTACTGAATAAAGCTATGAAAGTCAGATTCTGATGTTCTTCTTATTCTTTGAAATATTGAGATTTTTCTGTGTGACCGGACTTTTTTGTCACCCTGTAATCGAAAAAAGAACTTTGATGCTGCCTTCATTAAGGGTCTAAAATATTTATAATTGCTAAATAGTTTGAGCTTCAAAATACAAATTTAACCTTCACACATTCCCCTAGACACTCCTACTATTTCCACATTCATTTTTCTTCAAAGTTAAGGATTTGATAGAGTTTCTATCAATTTGTCCAATAGGTGCTTATTTTTGGAAAATGTCCTTATTTTTTAAAAAACAAAAATTTATCATTAAATGACTATAAAAATAACACTATAACTGTTCATATACAAAGAAAAAAAGATGTTTATTCACATTAAACAAACCGTTTGCTTCAAAATGCTTTTTGGAATCATCAGGAAAGCTGTTTGTTTGCGAGCCTTGGAAAAATTGATATTTTAAGATTTTGAAATTAGGTTTTTTACTAACAGAAAAAAAAATTCAAATACAAACCAAATGTTCCTAGTTGAAACTCAACTCATAGGCTTTCAAACGTAGAAAACAGTTTTCAAAAATTCAAATTATAGACTGAGTTATTGATGATAATGTGGAAAAGTTTATTGTTGGTCAAATTTATCTCAGTGATCAAAGTTACCCCGTTTTACGGTACTCTCAAACGAAATTCCCAAAATAAATCAATCGTGTAGCCCAGGGATGAGCTACCCGCAGCCCTCGATTCATGTTTGTGTCGCCCGCGAAAATTTTCAAATTTCTGTTTATTTCATGATTTATTTCAATTTTTTTCCATTTTTAAACATGACAAGTCAAAATGGCACGTTTTGTTATCTTGATGAAATTTGCATTTCACTTGTTTTCACATATCTGTAATTCTGCGATTCGTCCCAAAAAATTTATGATGATTATCTACGATGCTATTTTAAGAAATTTCATAGAAAACTAGCTGACCCGGTGTGCTTTGCTACCTCTTCCATGAAAAAAAAGGTTCGTTAAAATTATTACAATTATTCTAATTATAAAATTATAATTGAACTAAGTTGAACCTTTGAATCAACTTACATGATCAAAAATAATGTTCATGTAATTAGACGGTAATTCATTATTTATGTTAATTCAACTGGATTGGTACCGTAAAATTGGGTGAAAAGGGACATTTTAAAACTATTATCGTAATATGTTTGTCAAATTATGTTTATAGGACCTTAACTAAAATCAATCAATGAAAAAAAAGTAGTATGAATTTGTTTATATCAATTTTAAACAGCTATTTCTGTTTAGCCCCCAAGTAAGGTGAATAGGGACAGTGGCTTATTAATGGAGGAATACGTTCGTTTCTGTTTTCGACATATTGAACGTGAATCAATGCGTTTCGCTTCACATATATATTTTGTTTATTCCTTTTCCTTGTAATTACCTTTACTTTTATTTTTGGAAAAATATGTTGAATGTAGTGCCTATCTCCAGGGGCAAAAATTATCGCAACAATTTAGTAGTTTTTATTTTTTTTTATTTCCAGCAAATGCTGAAACAAATTTCTTATGGGTTGAACCTAAAAATGATTTTTATTAGTTTTACATCGTTTTCTTCTTTCAAAGGAGATCCCAGACATTGTTATGTGCATTATCGTTTAACCCCAAGAAAAGAACGCCAAAGAACGTTTTGCTGTTGCCAGTTTTGATCAATTGCCTTTCTCTTTCATCCTAAATCATTTTAAAAGTATTCTTTATCGTAAACCAATTTTAAAGACATGGCATATCATTTATTTCAGTGTTTTCAAAACCACATCTCCTGGTATGCAATTTCGCGATTTTTTAATGCTACAATTTTATTTTTAAATCAACTTAGCAAATTTCTAAATTACATTCTGTTTCTGGTTATCTGTTACCTGAAACGCATTTGAACATCTTCTTTTAATTATTTGATAATCTTTTCAATTAAAATTGCGTCATATTTGACAAAATGTGAATGCTTTAGTTTTTGAAAACTCTCAATTTACGCAAAGAATTAAGTCATTTTTATTTCTTTCTCTAAATAACTTTTTTTTAAATAAAAACACACATTTTTTCTTATTTTTTTTCTTTTATAATTTTTCCTCTGGCTTTTAAATTTCTAAATTAAAACGAGTCTTTTTTAACATTTCAAATAAGAATTTTTCGCAATAAAAAAAATTATTTCAAATCCTGGTTTGATGATAATACATAGAATAAGAAATAAAATTCATATTTGTGAAATTTTATTCTGAATTTTGTTACTGGCATTGGGAATATGAAATTTTCTATCTTAGATTCATAAGATTTCGTAATGAACCGACTGGTATTCGTTAAAGAAAACGGTGTTAAATTTTTGTTTCCTTTAAAACATTTGAGTTAGTTTTATTTTTCCTTTTTCAGTTGCTTTTTTGTCGAAAATTTCTAACTTTAAAATATGTCAAACACAAAGTTCTGCTAACTATTAAACAATATTATTTTGAGTGCGGCTTGCCGAAAAGATTTCCTGCCTCTGGTATAGACTATATTCAAACCTTTTCAGTGACCATTTTAATATCAATATTCCAAAAGTGAATATATCAGAGTACATCTTTTTTTATAGCTTAACATTTTTTTTTATTTCAGAAAACTATGCGTTTTTATAAGATTCAGTTTTTTTTCGAAAAAATCAAACTTTTCTCCTAAACAGAAAAGGATAAAATATTGAGCTAAGCAAATATGATCCAGATTCAAGTGTTGTGAAATCCAGTATTATGATATAGTAAGTAAACAAAGAATTGACATGTTAATCAATTCGTGATTTGGTTTTGTCATCCGGTTGAAAAATATTCAAACGACGGATCGGAACAAGATGTTATGAGACTCTTATAATGGAAACAGGGTTTGGAGGAGATACCAATACTAAATGGGAAAATAGAAAATGAATCATCACGAATTGGAAATTGAATGTAAAAGCAAAAAAGGGACCTCTGGAAAGCTGGACGAAGATTAAAAAATGAAATTTCACAATCCAAAACTGGAAGTTAAATGTCAAGAAGTTAAAATGTTATGAGAAGTTGGATAGTAGAGCTTTCAAGAAACCCATGTTATTAGAAATCTAATCCAGAATGTTAGAATAGAAAGAGGAAAAGTACCAATAACGATAGAGACCCTGAAACAGGTAGTACTAGAAGTGATACGAAGTTGGTGTACATCAGCTAGCAAATGGTAAGTTACAGAATGGTAAACAAAAAATTTGGCTATCTAAAATTTGTTAAAAACAAGAAAAAAAAACTTTATAAAAATTCGAATCAAATAAATTGTCGTCGAATAAGTTAATCATCATATCAACCCACCAGAAAAAGAAAAAAGACATTCAAGCAAGCAACAACAAGAAAAAGCTCATTACTAAAGTTTAAAAATATTATCGAAATCATCTTATAATCGGTACCGAACGAGATTGGATTGAATGTTTCGTGTAGAAGAGAACCTTCAATTTAGTGATAGCAGAGAATCAATCAGAAACAAATATAAAAAAAACCTTTAAAAAAAGATGAAAAACACATTTACAACTACATTTATGATAACAACCAGGTATTTAAGGCATGATAAATGACTTTCATAAAGTTTGCATGTAAAACGAAGATATATTTTTTATCGCTCGAATGTGTGAATCTCGGTGTATGGTGAACATATTCAAAGAAATATATGCATAAAGTTTAAACCTAGGATAACCGTTGAGGCAAAAGTAAAACAAACACCGCTGATGAATCATGAAGTTGCGAAGCACTGGGAAGTAAGATACACAAAAAGCTATTAAGCTCATAATCGTGATAGATGAAGGCGAACGGATGGAAAAAGCTGGAAAACTTTTTTCCCATTCCTAACGTAGTGAAACGTCAACCATGTTACATATTACAACACTGAAAGAACACACTCTTTGGCTGAAGGCTTTAAACTTCTAGAGACTAGGAAGAATGGTAACGTCAAAACGCGAGGTGAGCGCAAATGATTCAGTTGTGTAGTTAAAGGTAAATTATCAAACTTTTTAATTTCCGCTAAGCAAATTTAAACGAGTCTTTATTGAAGAAGCTGGAAAAGTTTTTTCGCAAGTTGTAAACATATTTTGTAATCCCTAAATATAAATTAAAAACTTCGGCATTTTGCCAAACATAATCAGGATAATTTAAGGTAATAAACGAAAATAATTCATTAAGTTAAAAAAAACAATTTTAATCACCGAACCAAAAAAACAATGAGAATAAAAATAAATCATTAATTTTTATGTTGGGCAAATTAACTTTCCTTCACGGTTAAAAACGACAACTAGCCGGTAAGGGTCACATATTCTGTATTTTCAAAACTACTGAACCGATTTTCATAAATTATACTATTTTGAAATTGTCAAGATGCATTTATGCAGAAAAAAATTAACTTCGTTGGTGTCTGAAACTTGGGCCGAAAACAAAATGGCAAAAAAAAAGATGGCATTTTTTAACAAAGATCGTGACCACCGGTTAAACTTAGGCTGATTTAGCAATTCGTTTAAAGTAAAAAAAAATAGGTTCCCGATGTCCTATGTCTTTAATAAAAATATAAGAAAAAATGAAAAATCACTGATTTTCTTCTTGAAAATCATTCGTTTTTTACGGAACATTTTTCAAAATAGTGTGGTTATTTATTTATGTTTAAAAACAGAAAAACCAATGGAAAAAAACTTATTTTTTTGTGATATTTTTCACATTAAAAACCACGAAATACATACACATCTGTTGAGCCGTAATTCAGCACAAAATGTATTAGATGTGCTGATTTGAAATTTTTGAGTGAATTTTAAAGTCGCATTTGATCTTAATGATCTTAATGATTAATCTATATATATAAAAATGAATGCTTGTCTGTCTGTCTGTTCCCTATAGACTCGGAAACTACTGAACCGATCATCGTGAAACTTGGCATCTGAGGGTTTTTGGGGCCGGAGATGGTTTCTGTAATAGTTACAAACCGCTCCGACTTAAGGGAGAGGGGGCTTCCATACAAAATTTGTAGTTTTTCGAAACAAATTAAAGTCATGACATCCATTTTCTCGAGATTTTTTCCCTCGGGCGGTTTGTTTTTCGTCTCCATGGTCGAGGCGTCGCGAGCCAACGTCGTGAGAGGATAGTAACCATGGCATAGCATACTGATCAGTGCGAATATTTTGGCGCGTATTTCTCAACCAAGCATATTTTCAATGCAAAGGGGTGGCGATATGAAGCCTTGAAGTGATTTTTTTCTACTTGATTTCTAGCTCATTTGTACAGCACATGGTTATGAATGACGCCTAGATGTGACCCAGCCTGTGTGTGTGCCAAAATCTGAAATTGAAAAGTTATGGCATCCATTTTAAGAGATTTTCTTTTCTTTGAGGGGTTTGTTTTTCGTCTCTATGGTCAAGCAAACGTCGTTGCAAGTGGATAGTGACCAAAACATACTGTTCATTGATCGCTGGAAAAATTTAACAACTAGACGTCTGTTTCTTAACCAAGTACCTATATTTCTTATGCACGTGGGGCGATATGCAACCTAGATGTGTTTTTTCTTGCTTAATTGTACACAGCACGTGGAAATAAATGACGCCTAGATGTGACACAGATTGGTATTTTATCAATCGAATCATAACCAATTGAAAGATTTTCAAAAATGGTTTATCTAAAAATATAAATTTAGTTCTGATGCTAATGAAATAATGGTATTACACTTAACGGACAATTAAAAAAAAATACAGAAAGTAAAGAATTTACATACAATTTTTAACCCATATTTTGGCGCGTATTTCTCAACCAAATATATTTTCAATGCAAGGGGTGGCGATAAGGTTAATTTTTAAATCATATTGATAACAGAAATATGAATAAGATGTTTTCTACAGAGGTAGATCGGAAACATTTTGTTGAACATGTAAAAATGTACTTAACTGAAGTTTTATCAAATGCCATTTAAATTTAAAAAAGATAAAAAAAATCCGATCCGACACATGAACTAATCAAGAGCCTATTCTTTAAATTAGATAAGATAGGACTGACGTGTGCATAAGTGAAAGGTATTGGTGAAATTAACTGATTTTTATTGACCAAAAGTTAGGGAATTCATTTTCCGAAAGAATTGTCATTCACGGAACACTAGAGCATGTTCAAACGTTTAATTTTTCACGAATTTAGAAATGGAAATGGGAGCTTTTTATTTTAAATAATTCTGAAAAAAACATCGTACTTTTTGCTTACTAACCAATTCAAGTGCGTACTTAACATGGAAAGTGTTTTTGTGTTACATGGCTGCATAAAAGAGACTTTTGATCCGCTTCTTTTTTGAAAAGTGAGACTTTCGACTCAACTGGAAGCAAAATGTTAATGAGAAATTTTTATTATACTCTTGAAGTCTTGAAAACAATATTCCCTCCTGTCAACTTACACGGTGGGGCAAGGGCAAACTTCGAACTTTCAAGAAATGCATCTTTAAAATGATTCAATATGTTGGAAAGACCAGGGAGGGTATTCCGAATGTTGAAACTGAAGCGGATATTTAAAATTTTTAAATGTCTTTGTAAATGAAGGTGCTTTGCTTTGCTTTGCTTTGAACAGCATTCGTTAAAAGTGGAGTAATAAACATAAATTTATACTTTAGAAATACTGCAGATATATCAATGAAACTTGATAAAACAAACAAACAGAAATACGTATTAAATCCATTTTAAAGCCATTAATCTGACGCATCTAAAAATAAGCTTTGCGTATACACTTGCCCAAATATAAGTCCTCAAATGTTAACTTAGAAATTTGTTTTGGCCAACGTTTTTGAATATTTGACTTTCAAAGAGAAAATAAAAAACGCTGAGATTTATTTAGTGATGCAACAGATACTTTTTTAAATATTTATATTTTTTGCTTTAACAAATTAATTTAAAAAAAAGAACTTTTCACTGTATAAAATCGATTATTTTTGGGAAAACGTTAAGCTGTAATGTCTCATGTCCAGGAGTTTAGCTTCTGGTGAAACATTTTTTTAACAGAATTTTGGCACAAAAATTTTTTTGGCATATTCAAACTGCTTCGAAGGGCGAGGATGGTGAAAAAGCTGTTTGAAAATGGTTTTTAAAAATCCTTTTCATCGTTTTTTTTTTCAAATTTCTGTAGCTTATTGTTTCAACTCCAAGAAATACACCATCTAAAGCTAATATGGAGCTGGCTTTGCTCATGATACAGAATATTAGGAATATACTCAAAAAACTGTCCCGATTCACGCTTTTGATCGGTTTTCAAAATTCTATCTCCATAAAGTCCAATATGCAATAAATTCCATTATGCGAATTTTTTTCTTTCAATTAGAAATTTAAATACGTAAACTCGAGCCGAGTAGATCAGCCTACCTTCTTCAAGCAGTGAAAAACGAATTTAGAGATCAAGTTTCAGTAAATAATATATACCATCTTTGAATCGCAATTCGGAACTCCAGCTACAGCTCTCATTTCAAAGTTGTTGGTTCTGAACTATGATAAGGTTTCATTTAAAAAAGGCTTATAAAAATCAAAATTTGAATAAATTTTTACAAATTACACTTATTTTTGGAGGGTGTAGCAAAGTACACCGGGTCAGCTAGTATTATTTAAAAATTAAATTTAACATTTAAGAGCAATTGAGCTCAGGGTAACCAAAAGCGTTAAGTTATATTCAATATAGGGTAGTCCATTTTTACGCTTTAAATTGATATTCATTATGTAAAAATCGATCGACTTCCAAGTGAGTCCTAGAGAAATTATTTTATAAAATCCCATTTTGTTCATAGGGGTAAAGGGGGGCAAAACAGAATTGGTCCTTTTATCCTTTCACGTATGAATGGGCACTTTCAAATTTTTTTTTTAATATCCTTCAGTTCCTTTTATGGGATTTCAATGAAACAAAATTTTATGTTGGTATGGCATTTAAAGGAAAAGCTCAACACTGGGCAAATAAGGTAAAAAAAACACTTCACTTAGATGGTTTCGGTTAAATTCAGCGGCAGATTTGAGCTTCTGAAGAAATTTCACGTGTGATTAATGATATTCCAGACTTTCAAACCATCGGCTTCATGTTTTTTGCCGATTTTGAGTCCGAATTTTCCCATTGTGCATTGAACGGTTTTTATGGAAGACCCCCCCCCCCCCCCCCTCAGAAGGGGCCGCCTCCAAATTTGATTTCATTTGAACTTAAAGTTCTCATAATAAGCTTCTGTAACAAACATCAGCCTCTTTGAATATATAATGGCTGAGCCTTAAGAAGGTTTTTAAAATTTTCAAACATTGGAAAAAATCGGACAAGATTAGGCACGAAATAAATTTTGCCTGTGCAACTATTAGGCACAGACAAGCTGTTTTAAATGATTTTTTCAATTTTTATGTCACTGTTTTCGATCACTTGAACTTTTGGATCTTGTTGACCAATCCTGTGTGGGTGCAATCGACAAAAAAAATCGAGTGAATTTGATTGAAATGACTGAAATACAGCATAAAAACCAAAATCATGTGCTTAGCTGTTCAACAATTGGCAAATCACCCTACCTCAGATTTGATTTTCAATAAGTTGAGATTCTATGATTGGTCACCATATCAGTCTCTTAGTTACTAATTTATCACTATCAGCTTGTAACTGAACAAAATTGCTTTTTCCATTTAAATTTGTCAATCCTCATTAAAACTCAGCTATAAAAGCATTGAAATTTTTTGATGAACTTTTTAAATTACCAGCTGTGGGCTGTAAAATCAAGCGCTTTTATTATTTCAATATGAGCTCTCAATGTATCTAAGTTCATATCAATCAAGTGCTTTTAATACGACTTCAACTAAATGAGTTATCATTGATGCTCAACACCCATTTTTCAAGGACTTTTGGCTTCAAAGTCGTTTTCTGAAGACCACAAAAATCAAAACTAAAATTTTCTATAAGCGTCTGAAAGCAGACATTTAGACAATTTCAAAATGGTACAGTTTATGGTACAGTAAAAATCGGTTCAGTAGTATTGATTTCAAAACCAAAATAATAATCCGGGTCTATTTGATCCGAACCGTATAATTGTCCCTTTTTTTGCTGGGTCTCCATATTCCAAAATCTTAAAATTAGAAATTTTAAAGCTGCTCATTTTGGGCAAAGTCAGGAAATTTCGTGTATTTAGCTTTAGCCATTCCTTAGATTTCGCTTCATAAAGTACAGTTCGGGTCATATAGACCCTAACCGCAAAGGAAGGTTAACCCTCTAGGTGGGGGTTCTGAAGGTAGAATTTAATAAAATTGTCATAAAAATGCATCTGATAGCAATTTTTACAATTTTTTCGCCTAGTAAATAATAAAAAAAAATGTTGTTCTAAGATTCCGTAATCATGTCAACTGTTTGACATGCGCATGGCGTTCGCTATAGCTAAGAGAAGCTTAAAAACTAACGAAAACGATAAAATTGCCCATTTTACTAAAAATTATCATTTTTGAAGTCTCTGAAAACATAGCTCAATTTAATTTTTCGATCTGAAAAAAATTATAAATACGGTTAGTTGCCCTAATTTGGACCCTTTAAACGGTGGTTTATATCAACCCATGTTTTTCTCATACATGGACGGATGCTATGGGGTTTTAGAAAACCAATTCTTGAGTTCACGTCCGACGGCCGGAAGGAGTCTTTGGATCCGCAACTGGGAAATACGAAGGTCAGAAGGTCCACCAGGAAGAAAACCCTGAACCCTGAACCCTCGTGCTCTTGTACGCTGCTCTTAGCATGTTTAAGCAATTTCAGGATTCCTCGAGGAGGTGGTTTGGGCTTAATTAGTTGCCAGCGACTTCAACCACCCCATGCTGCTGAATCTTAAGGTTTCTCAGAGTCATCGGAATTCTACGTTAATGGCTAAAAGAGGTTGTTCTTCTGGGGTTACCAGAAAACAGCCTGCTAGAAGCTCCCATCGCTCGTAAGCTGAGGTTATCAGCCACCAGAATCAACGTAAGGTCAGAAGCTGTGCAAGCTGCGATGTGACAACGGGCGTAAATGCGTTAGAAACGAGTTTCAAAGACATTGTTCTGAGAAAGGAGTTCAGATGATATTCACGGTTCCGCATACTCCGCAGCAGAACGGCGTCAGCAAGCAAGCGAATCGTACCATGATGGAGAAGCCCGGAGCGATGATCCATGGTAGCAGATTGCCGAAGACGATGCGAGGCGAAGCTGTTTTGTGCGCTGCGTACCTCACAACAGATAACCAACAAGAGATCTTGTGGTCAACAAGACTCCTTTAGAGATGTGATACGGTCGGAGGCCAAAGCTGAGCAACCTGCGCATTTCCGGTTGTCCAGCGTACGCAGAGATTCCCATGGGAAAGCGGTGTGTATGAGCCAGAACAACAGCCAACATCCAATCAGCCAGTCGATGTGCAAGCACCCAAAAACACATTTAAGAGGGCAGCCGACGTGAGACGAAGTCAGCGAACAAGAGGAACTATACAGCGCTACGTGGCTAACGCAGCCGCTGTTGATAAGGATGATAAGGAGCTACCTCAGAAAATCACTGAGCTGAAGCGCGCCGGAATTATTGGGATTCCTGGAAGGTCGCCCCGACGAGGAGATGACAGCCCTGAAAGAAAACAAGTTTTTATGAAGCGGTTAGCTCACCTGCGGGTCACAGGAAACCCATCCTGTCCAAGTGGGTGTTCACCGTGAAGGAAGATGGTCGCTACAAGGCTCGATTGGTCGCGAAAGGATGTTCCCGAAGACCAGGATTGGACTACTGGGAAACCTATGCACCGGTAGCCAAGATGGAAAGTGTTCGATCTGTCTTGGCGTTGGCGAACGAATTCGACATAGTCGTTCATCAGATGGACGTGAAATCTGCATTCCTAAATCGAAATTTACAAGAGGTTTTTTTCAAGCAGTTGCCAAACAATGACGTCAACAAATCGAAGGTCGTTCGATTACAGAAAAGCCTGTACGGCTTGAAGCAAGTGGGTCGTGCTTGGAATGAGCGATTCGACGACGAGATGAGAAAGCTTGGTTTCTATCCGTTGAAGAGTGACTGCTGCGTTTACCGACCCAGTAAGCGAGAACTCACCCTCATACTGTACGTGGATGACATCCTGATTGCTGGAAAAGACCGTTTCAGATGTTATCTGAATCAAGACCGAGCTTGGAAGGCTATTCCTGATGAAGGATTTCGTGGAAGTCAAGACTTTTTTGGGGATGGCTATCAAGCGAGACTTTCCGAATAGCGATATCAAGATTTTGAAATCAGGTTACGTCGAGAAGGTTCTGCAACGATTCGGTATGGCCGATTGTAAACCCGTAAGCACACCACTTGACGCAAACGTTTGTTGGACGAAGCTGAACGATGGCAAGATTATCACCAAACAACCGTTCAAAGAATAGATCGGTTGTCTACAATATCTGGAGACATTTACGAGACCAGATATCTGTGCTGCGATTAGCGCACTGAGCAAATACCAGGCCAGCCCAGTAGGTAGGCATTGGCAAGATCTGAAACCTATTCTGCAATGCTTTCGAGGTACGACCGATACGGCGTTGGTATTCCTCAGAAACGCGAAATCGGAACCACTCATCGGATATGCTGATGCAGGTTTTGCCAACGACTCCGATGATCGAGGATCTGTATCAGACTACGCTTACATGATTTCCGGGAACCTTTTTTCGTGATCAACGAAACGTTAGCAGACGGTTAGTCAGTCGTAGACCGAAGCTGAGAGAGAAGCCTTTTGTCACGCAGTCAAGGAAGGTTTGTGGTTAACAAACTTTCTTTGTGAATTGGGTGTGGTTAGCACTCCTTTCATGTCAATGGAGGACAACATTCCTTACATCCAGTACCTGTAAGAAGCGCGGACCCATCTATGCATTCATCAGGGAGATCCAAAGAAGCGGTCAACTTTCTTTGAGACACATCTCTACCGAGGACCAGCCAGCTGATGCGTTCAAGGAGGCATTAGGTACTTACAGCGAAGCACGCGTAGCTGTTCAGCATTCTCAATTTGCGAATTGAGGGGATGTGTTGATACTTGATACATACGGGCCGATCCATTAGCGGAAAATAGTTTTTCCCCACGCTGAAACCAAACCACATTGGTTAGGTTCCTTGTCCAATACGCAATTGATTATTGCAGAGAACAATGGGTCGATTCACGATGACGTATGTTCCCTTTTGTGGTGACAGTTCGCACGTCCTGTTTACAAAATTTTACGAACGAGAAATGGGGTGCGGCGAAATTTTTCGTGCAGCTGCACGGTCAAGAAATTTAACTCAAAACTCAGTTTGAGGAGAGCAAAAAACCAAGTCCCATTTTGTGAACTAAATTTAGCGCATCTTTTGGTTTTTAATGGTTATCTCTCTGGAATGAACAGAAACTTGAAAATTCTTCAAAATTTCGAAAAGGAGGTTTATTTATTAAAATGTTTTAACATGTTTTTAAAACCCTTCTTCAACACAATTGTTCTGGACCAACCCACTTTGCATTGAATATTTTGGGAAAGCGCGTCTACTCGAAACAAAAAATTCCATCGAATGATCAAATGTGGAAACTTCTTAAGGATTCGAATGTGCCGAATCGATTGTCCGAAAATTTCTTGTGTTATTCTGACCGGAAGTTGTTAACAAATGCATATACTTGTACGACAACACTATTCAGGGACAGAAGAATCCAATATAGGAAAATTCTCCGGTGAACATTCCGAAAGAAAAGGCTGAACTACTTTAAAGTTTTACGATATGATATTTTCGAGGAATAAAAATAACGTCAAATAGCTTTAATCACATTGACATGAGACTTACAGCAAAATTCCTATCTGTTTTTGGCTAGAAGCCTCCTATCGTCGACATTGCGCGGCAGCAATTCGAGCATGAAAATTTTACTGGTATCGACATTCTCGTTAATTTTCGCGCCAGTAATCGAAATCGAGTGGTTTAACTTTAAAGTTTAAGTCCATTTATTCCAGCTGGATTTACAAACAAAATGATTTATTTTTCATTATTTAATACCTCAAACATCTTATTTTCTTTCCAATTTTTTTATCCCAAAATTGAGGCAAGAACTTTTGCTAAAAACGTGTGAATGGGAATTAAATGAGGACCCAAATGATTGCATTGCTTCCTCAGCGTGTAGAATTGGAAAATACACGCTAGAAATCATTAAACCATTTACGTTTCAAAAATAACCATTTTTGACCTTTTCCCAGGAAATGTCATTTTATGAGTTCTCCATGAGAACTCATAAAATGACTTTTCGGGGAGAAGTTGGAATATGGTTATTTTTTAACCGTAAGAAAGATTCCATAGCAATTAGAAAATGGTTATATTTCAACCGTAAGAGCAGTTTTGCAAGATTTGTAAAATAAATTACAATTGTTGAAAGAATTTGGAAAAAAAAGATTTGTCAGAATATTTATTTCATTTCTTTTACGTTATACTTATAAACTATATAGCACATTATATTGTTTTATTTGCCTTTTATAATATTGCAGCCCAGTTTGGGCAAATACTAAAAGCAGCCGAATCACCCGGTAGCCGAAGTGAAGTTCCCCCAATGAGTGCTGCGGATGGCCAATGCCATTATCATTAGTTTGCTATCCGTTAACGAGAGGGGGGTCGATTCATCTACGCCCAGCGGGAGATATTTTTCGAACATTCCGGCCCGTTTTAGCTCCTTCCGGATGGTGAAAAAACGATCCCTTTTGAACTTCTTAGAAACCATTTCATTTTGTAGCGTTGGACCGGTGAATTAGTCCTCGTCCTCGTCAATTTTGTTGGTGTTTCAAACGGAATTGAACCGGCGGCGTCCAATCGGTACCCTGAAAGTTTTTCGTTCACAATTACAATTACAATTGTTTATGATGAAAATTGAATTACATCACTTGAATAATTCAAAAATCACTTGAATAATCGATTTAAATCACTTACCTTTCCCCATCTATTACAAATTCGATGTTTCTACAATTTCCAAAACCGATTAATTGGAAAACAAGATGCACTTCTGCGGAGAAAAAAAATTTGCTTTAAGGGCGTCCAGCTGCAATGTAAACCGCTTTCAAAATGGCGATACAGGGAACATCAAATTACTCAACCATTTTCTGGTTTATACTCGAAAACTACCAAAATGGTTAAAATCCTTTCAGGAAAAATTATTGAAAAATAACCATATTGGCGGTTTCGAAGTAAATATCATAAAATGGTTATTTAAGAACCATAAATGGTTATACAAAATCGAGCGTGTAAGGAATCAAAACAGGAATCGCGAAATGTCAAAAACAGTGAGGCCAGGCAGTGCGTGAATCGACCTATAGGATGGTGATGATGATGACAGTACAAATGTTGACATCATCACACGGTCAAGAGAGACTACTTAAACTAGGTTCATGGTAACACAACAGTGTTGCCATAAATAATGAGTAGTAATCTTATTTTATTTTAATCATTGATAAATGAGTAATTTCCCGGTCAAGGAAATTGAGAAGTGGAAAGAGACAAATAGCGTTAACGAGAATTCAAAGGTACTGTTTTGTAAAATTTTAAACAACTTGTTAATAGAAAATTTATTGTAGAATATGGAATATGCTTTTTGCACATGTGACGTATGTTTCTTGAACCAATTAATTTTACCAACTAGAGTTCGATTTTGGAACGAGGAAATTGAAAACCCAAATTTTTTATTGAATGTGAAATGTAATGCCATTATTCAACAAATGAACTTCATAAGTGAAAATAACGAAAAATTCTGGGACAAGTACACTTGACCTATCTTGCAATTTGAGCACCTGTTTCTGTGGTCCAAACAGCCAGTTTAGACCCAAATTCCGACCAAAGCAACCGCATCCGTGTTCCATTATACCAGTTTCACCTCAATTTTTTAGAACTGGTATAAGGATTGCTCCAAAATTTATGAGATTTGGATCCAATTTGACGCAGTTCTAAACGCTTTAACAGTTAATGGAACACGAGTGGGGTTGCCAGTTATTTCACTGGATTGGATCTTATTTCGTTGGTGCATTTTTTGTATAGAATTTTAAATTTTAAGAACAATCGATTTGCCATAAAAAATTATCACTTCGGATAGAACGTTTTATTTTAGTACAAAAATGCTCTACCTTTTACTTTAAAATTCAAAAACTGTAAAAATAAATTTAATTTTTCGTGTGATTTACGTGCAAAATATTAAATTCACAACAGGCGTATGAAAATGAAATTGAAAATATTTTGAACAGTTTTAGGCTTTCCAGAATATTCATTTTTTTGTGAGTGTTCGGATAAAAAAGTGGTCAAACTAAATTGCGTGTGAATCGATTTTGCGTTTATTAAAAAAAAGTGTCTTTCTTTTTAAACTTCAAAATGTTTAAAAAACAAAAAAAAAATTCAGTTTAAGATTCCGGTCGACCTAGCTAGTCCAAAATGGCAAGCCTCTCGTTCGACGTTTGAAAGCGCTAGCCCCTCTTCTGTTCGTCCCGGTTTCCGGTTTTCGATTTTTTCCAGATCCAGACTTGTCGACAAACGTTCTCCGAACACTTTTGTTACTTTGGTGACGGTTGATTAGGCCACAATTAACGATTTTTCTATTTCTGCGGGCGTGCAGTTTGGATTTTTACGACGCATGTATAAAATTTTGATTAGTAGCTCTTCTTTCTTGGACGCCATGTTGATAACTAAAGATCTTATGTCAAAATCCAAAATGAAGGAGCATTCTACACACACACAATCACAAAATGAGAGGTGTTCAGGTTTTAAATATGAATGATTAGAAGTAAGAGGGTAAATTTACGTTGACCACTTTTTGATCAGAACACCCTTTAAGCAATAGCAAATTTTTTTTTCAAAAAATCGTAATGACTGAATAATTGTATACGTAATTTTTATTTTTGATAAACTAAGATGAATTTTCAAAAAAAAGCATTTCGAAATTTGAATTTCATAAATTGGATAATTTTTTTTATGAAAAATATACCCAATATTTTGTGTTTCTTATCTTGAAAATAAAGATAATGGTGAAAACGAGAATTAAAACAGTTTAAAAAGAGTAGTGGTAA
This sequence comes from Uranotaenia lowii, assembly GCF_029784155.1. Lineage (NCBI taxonomy): Eukaryota > Metazoa > Arthropoda > Insecta > Diptera > Culicidae > Uranotaenia > Uranotaenia lowii. The sequence goes on from NC_073692.1 coordinate 336,648,647, forward strand.
AACAGTGATTTTCGAGTGAATCAAAAATTTTATTTTATATTTCAACTGCTTCAAATTGCAAAAAAAAAGTTATCTTATGAATACTTCTTTCACTTTGATATCCAAACGAATCATTTGTGCCCACCTTGTTGATGATACTGAAAAAATTGAGATAAATGTAGGCTACTTTTAGATAATCAACGGAACTTTCGGTATTTTCCTCGTTCATAACAAAGCATCAAACGACCAGCACTTATCCAGTGCGCCTTCCACGACACAGACATTAAAAATCGAAATAAAAATATAAACCAAAACAACCAAATCATCTTTCAAAACTAAACTGCGAAACTGTATGCAATAATCTCACTAGTGACAAAAATAAATATGTAGCAAACAATTCCTAAAAGAAAACTCAAAACTATTGTCAAACAAATTATTTTCTCCCCCCAACCTTTAACAACAGATTATTCTTCATATTTCCGACCTAGCAAAGTTGAACAAACCTGAACTTTTCTCATTGGTCATCAAAACGAGACTTGTGGAAAGGACAACAGCAAAATGCAGTTGAAAAAAAAGCTCCAACCATCGACGAAGGACTACAACAGTTGAGCAGCGAAAAGTCTCGAGCAAATAAAGATGCAAATATTTACTCCGAGGATTTGAGACTAGCATAACTTGATACTTTTTGCATACACTTGCAAAGTTACTAGTACCTACTATGGAGTGGCATTTTTCTCGGCTTCCCCTCAGATGGGTAGAAGGAATTTCACTGGCCACAATTTACTGCTGCAGCTGCTGCTGACCGCTACCTTTTTAAATGTGGATTTTCAGTAGGAAAAATGCTTTTTCTCACGGCAAATTAGTTAAGTTGTTTAAAAAAAGTTTTAAACGACTTTCAAATTTAACCGTTGGAAACTCCCCTAAAGTTATGCAACAGCTGGAGCTCTACTACCTACTTCAAAGTTTTATTCTTCTCGAGTGTTTAGTACCTAGCAAAGGTAAGACAGTCAACATTTTAAAAGTCAAACGCGATGGTTAAAGTGATACAATAAAATCCAATGAGATAAGTTACATTTGTTAGTCTCCCCAGCGAGCGATGAAACCCGAAACAGTGAAATGATTAGAGTTACAAAACTAAGTCTATATAGGAAAGAATATTTACTAACTAGACTCAATAGAATAGGACTCCTAAGGAAATAGGAACATAGAAAACAAAACAGAGAATAACAACAGAAACTTTACTATTTTAGAGTAGCATTTTTTGGGGTAGATGAAGCTGGCGATTTAACCTAAGCCCAAGGTAAACAGAAGAAAAAGTGAAAACTTTTGAACGAGTTAGTATTTAGGCATATTTTTGTATAATCAATTCGCCAATTTTTGTATCCCACACATATAGATTGTTTGTCATTGTTGAAAGTAAAAAGTAATTTGATCCGTGCTGAAGCCAAGGCGAATCAAATCGATCGAAATCTGTTAATAAAAAAAAGCAAATCAACAAAAATGAAAACGAAAAACGGTTTACGAACTGACCCTGTGAATGTGAATTTGAACATAATAAATCGTTAAAGAGCTGTACTCATCAATGATAAGAAAGGATAATGGTAAGAAAGGATAATGGTAATCCATTTGGAGTAAAAAAACGATGTATCTACCAAATTTACCTTCGTTGAATTCATTATTTAATAATAAACCCCGTAATATGGAGTGGTAAAAAGATTTTTCTCGATGTGAGTTTATCGTTGAAAGAAAATAATACAAAAAAAAACGAAAGCAAAATTTAGAAATTCGTTATTGCTAAGTTAGTAGTTTAGAAATGTGTACAAATTGGAAGAATCCTGTATAGAAGGCATTACAATCGAATGTGGAAAAATTGTAGAAAAGGAACAAAAAACATGTTAGAGATGGACAGAGAAAAAAACTAGATAGACATATCAAGGTAATTCAATAATAACTTAAAACTAAAACTTAATAAAAAAAAACCGATTCAAGGAAATCAAACTATGAAAAACTGCAATCAGCATCAATAACTTCTAAACGTAATGGTAAAAGACGATCCGAGGCAAATATAAATAAATCCAACCAAACTCCCAAAACCAGGACAAGACATAAGCGAACATAGATAAAACATATAAAAAAAAATCTAGGAAAAAAATATCAGCAACGTAACGAAAAGTAAAAAAAAACAGACTAACCAATCAGAACGATGTAAAAATGATGTGAAACAAAAACAAACCAAGCCGAACGAACAAGTATCTTATAGAGAAAAACTGAGATTTAACCTTATTATTCTTCATACTCTCAAAATAAAACAAATCTTGATGAATTCTAAGTTGAGGGTGTTGTTTTTTTTTTCGTGTCATCCGAAATCCCGCTTTGAAAGCTATAAATTGTCAGAAAAACTTTCCTCTTCATTTTCTGTTACACATGCAATTCCATTCTAAACAAAACTCCAGCAAACGACAAGCTTCTAAAAACTTTCGTGGAATTTTCAAAATTTGTTGAACGAAGCTCAACACTAACGATCGGTTACGGAAATGGGTTCCAAGTAACAACATGTAACGCTAGATAGAATCACTTGCACACAACATTGCACACAGCTAAAAGTTGAGTGCGATATGGTTGATGTCTTCGCTAATTTGTTAGGGCGTTACGTCTTGTTTCTTACACTGAAAATCAAACATACCCGAACTTGAGAAATCCCACCCTTCAAACGTGAGTTTTATATTTACAACTCAAGTTTGTGAAAAATCACAGCTTTTCAATTCGCCAAACTTGCCTTTCAAGCTGATATTTTGGGGGACGAGTTCTCTTAAAAGAGCATTATTTTGGGCTGAGCCAAACCTGTAGGGAGAGAGTTTAATTCGGGTTGGTGGGAAAGCTTCATCAATCGAGCGGGGATGAATAAACCCAGGAGCCGTTCACATACCACGTGGACAACTTAAAGGGGGAGGGGAGGGGTGTATGGAAATGTCCACGCTTGTCCACGGAGAAACCCCTGGGTCATGTCCATGTGGAGATACTCTTTTAGAAGAAGGATGGACCGTCCAAAAAGAATGAAAATTCAGAAAAAGCTCTTTTAGAAGCCAACTCCTGTAAAACATTTTAAAATGGTTATAAATTGAAGAATGCATTTTAATTGAAGAACTGCAGAGAAGATTAATTGAGTCTTCCAGAGTACCTAAAAGTTGTATTTTATCAAAACGGATAATTTCTATGGTAGATAATGATTTTTGCCTTTCCTACAGAAAGGTATAGATATCGGTTGATTTTTTCTTCTGTTTATGTTTTTATTTGTACCGAGTATTCGGTCGTCCGAATATTTGGCGCCGAATACTGCCAAAAAACCAGTAAGCCGAAATTTGGCTCACCGAATAGATGAGCCAAGTATTCGGCCGAATACTTATTTTTCAAATTTTATAAACTAACATTCTTGTCAAATTTTTCAACTGATGTTGGATAATTAATAAAATATCCAAAAGTAATGATGAAAAAGCTATAAAATCACCAAAAACTTATGGTTTCAGTAAAAGATCTTAGGTGTATCCGTGTTTATTTCACTGTATATAGCTACTATCAGATTTTACCCGGCCTTGCTCGGGTTCACATAAAATATAAATCAAAATGAGTCGTTTGAATTTTCATAACTTTGAAAGATTTATATTCATCATTATAAGAAATTTGTTGGTCTTTTTAAAGTTTTTAATGCGGTTATTCCCTGCGTTTATTCGTTTCATTTCATCTTATTTTTTTTATCTTCAAATGGTAAAATTGTTATTTATTCTTCCCATCCCCCATCTAATAAAATCTCTTACTTTTCAAGATGATTTCCTGTACAATGGTATATTCAAGTTTTATTTACTTAAAAATTTCTTAATAGACTTACGAATCTTGTTGAACCATGTTAAAAACTCATTTTTCATGTTTTCAGTTGTATGTTTGCCTTTTTCGCTTATTAATTTCACGCTGTTTTATGAGTACTTGTGCTTAAATGTTGAAAGTTCCACTAATAGTTTTTTAAGTTATCGAAAACGAATCATCTTAACCAAAGATTCTATTATAATGTTATGGAACAGGTTTTATTTGAGTTGTATTTCCATGTTTCTATTCTTGGACACAATCATCCCATTAATTATTGTGAAGAGTGATCAATGTTAATTTTTTTAGATGTCATTTATTTGAATTCGCAGTTCTAAACGGTTCTAAAATAAGTCTTCTCAAAATTCGATAGTAGATTTTTTTTATTATTAGTTTATTTAAATCGGCTCAAACCATTTAGTATAACGGAGCCAAGGTTCCTTTTTCTAGATCAATTGCTTAAATCTACGTCACAGATTTATTGATAGTAGAATTGAACACATTGATAACGAAAAATAACTCAAAAATTACAAATTGGTCAATGAATTTGAAATGTATACCTAATACTAAAAATCTCAGATTTAATTATCTGATCGATTTTCTAATCCCCCGTTAAAATTCCCCAACTGCTATCAAAGCGTTAAAATCGAAGCAGTTAACTTTTAACTATGAAACTTATTATTTTTGCTTTCTCCATGAGGGATTCTAAAAATATAAAAATAGTATGTTCTTAAAAGCTGTAATTCATGGAAATCTGTTCAGGGGTTTTAAGCACTCAGTCCAAATAGTTATTCAGCTAAAAAAGTCAGTTCACTGTTCACTATTCTGTTCATTGTATATTCTTGTAGACTCTAGAAGTCCTCAGCACTTTGAAAACCACTTCAAGTCCTAGTCGATAAATACTTAACAGGCTAGTTGTATTTTTCAATCCAAAATGTAAGCTCATTAGGCTGGAACAAATATCAATTTCTTCTTTTGTCACCCCCCCCTTCGAAACTTCCAAAAACCCGAAGGGGGAAATTAATAAAGTTTGAAGAAATTTAAGTAAATTTTTATATAAAAATTCCAATATCTGCAAATAAAAAACCAAATAAAAGAAGATGGGAGTTATTTCACCTTTTGTTTTCTAAATTTGATTGAATTATTTGATAAAATGTTACTTGATTTATAAGTTTTGTGCAACAATATAGTATGCAATTGTGTTGCATACAAGCTTCCGTGCAATTTATTCCAATTTATTTGTTTTTCGCATTATTTTTTAATGTCCCCCCCCCCTCTCGCGATGTTCCAACTTCGAGTGACAAAAGAAGGATTTGAAATTTGTTCCCGCCTTATTACATCCAAAAATCTCGTATCAATACCACGTGCTTTCTGCCAAAATTTTTCCTTGAAGTCCTTAATGCTGAGCAAGCTTTGATTTGCTTTCTAGTACACGTGAACTCCTGAACGATCGTTTATAATGCCTGGCCCATGCATGGTGATGGTGAAAACAACCTGCCAAGGGGAAAAAAGTCGGCTGACAAAATGGGTGCCATGACTTTTGATTCGTGGGAATAAAATTGAAAGTTGTACGGGAGGGTCCCTTTTCTTAGGAGGGAGGGGCTCAGTACTATTACTAAAACCTCCAACTACATTTCTGTACCAAATTTCAGGCTGATCGGTTAAGCGGGGTGGATTTGTATAAGGTGCATACAAACACACATATATAGCCCAACTTATCTTTATATATTAGAAGAAGAGAAGATATACTTTGATTATCGTTTATTCCAGATTTTTTTTTTCATATATCCAGGCTTACCCATAAATCCAATGAAGAATTCGAGAAAAGTCAAATCTTATCGGGAAGGTCGGATATCATTTGAAATTTTCCGGAAATTTACTGGGGTTTATCCAGATTATTTGCTAAATCAAATAAATACTTAAATTATTATTTGAAATTTCTAAGATTTTTCGTTCAAAAGCGATTTGTTAACGTTAATTTAATTATAAACATCAATTATTCTTTAACCCTTAGATACGATTTTGACACAGCTGCTGTCATTCGATGATTAATTTTAAGTAGTTTACTATCTTTATCCTCTTGTATGTTAGAGAATAATGCCTAAATTCTGTTGAGATGTGCTCTTTTTTTTTACAAATTTATCGAAAAATCGTCCAGAACCGGCCATGTGGATTCGTTTGGTAGAAAATATGGTATTCTTAAAGTTAGAGATCATCGTTTTTTGGCAACAATTTTGGAGTCATCTAGCTAAATTTCGACATTCATCTGATTCAATATAAAATAAGCAATTTCGAATAGCTTGGCACCTGTTTTGACATGTTTTGTCCCAGATTTCACTGGATACCCAATTTCTTTGATGATAAACTTCTTAGAAGCAACAATCCATCTGATGTCCTTCTTACTATTGGTGACATTCTGAAAATCAAAGAGACCTCTACTTAAAAAAGATCTGATGTACATGCGGTTGAAATGAATCGATTTAAAAACACAAGAAGTATTAAGATGAAAGAAGTAGAAGCAAAATGAAATTGTCACTTTTTAGTTTTTATTAAAAACTCAACAGAATATTCGACCGAATATTCAGCCGAATAATTGAAAAGGTCAATATTCGGTATTCGGCCGTTTGCCGAATACCACTATTCGGTACATCTCTAGTTTGCTGTTTCCTAAAGCTTAACCTTAATAACTCAAAATTTTGAATTCGGTCGAAGTTATTACAAATTTAGCCGATTATCCTCCTTCGGCACAAAAACAACATTTTTGACTTTTTATCAACCTACCACCGTTTTTGCGTATTTGCACGATTCCAGATCCAACTTAAACACAGTATTTATTTTGTGGGAAATATTGAAGTGCTTTCCAGAGAAAACGGTTGCGAACCAGTTAGAAAATTTTGACTTTTTATCACTTCCTCAAATCATTTTTTCGGATTGAGCTTGAAAAAATCTCTCACATTCCTCCTACTCCCTGGAATCAATTATCTTCACTTTTATTCAAATTTTAGCTCACTATTGAGTCCTCTAGGACTTCTTCAAGGATATACCATGTAGATTTTGGTCAAAAAGTTGATTTCCAGCTGTTTTTGAGTCTCCCAGAGGGACTTTTTTCTGGATTTTTCTCGATCCTGCCCAGAAAATTTTGTTAATGAAATTCAGTATTGGACGCTATCTCAAAAACCATTTAACAGATTGTCACCAAATTTTAAACACGTACACACTACGTTACTAGGTCACTAAAAATTTCATCAATTTCCATTGATACATTCAAAAGTTATTCACAAAACAAAGTATTGCATTTTTTCGAATACACTCCTTAAAGTTGTATCAATTACCAAGTATCTAGTATTAAAAAAGGGGTTGATTTAATAGCGGCACGTTATCCAAACAAACGGAAAATTGTGCCTAGCCTTTTTTTAAGATTTCATCATATATCTGAGAAACCTGAAAACTAAAAAAGGATAAGAAAACTTATTCAATATTTTATATGTGGCATAACGCATTAGACTGAGTCGATTTGGGGTCATTTTCGAATTTCTCAAACCCTGGGGTCTCAAAAGCTTAGTTTTGGTCCAAAACTCATCCATGATTTTTTGCAGAATTTTTAAGTAATGTTTACATGAGTAAATTTGGACTTTTAGGTTTGTATGGGAAAATTGAATATTTTGTACTGAAAAATCAACATCATTTTTGTTCCTTCTGTGGAACCGAGCCTGCTAAAGGTTTTTATGCCAATTTATAAATTTCTTACAGGAAATTTTCCGCTGAACAACTTTGTCGAAGACCGTAAATTCGTATCTTATTAGACAATAAAGTTATTAGCTGTTTAACAGGGGTATGTCTTTTGGCATTGATAAACAATAAATTCAATTGACACCACTGCGTGTGCCCCGCGAAGTATTGCATGAAAAGTAGTCATGCAATACCTCGCAAGGCACACAACAGTGGTGTCTATTGAATTTATTGTTTATCAATGCCAAAAGACATACCTCTGTTGAACAGCTGATAACTTTTTTGTCTAATAAGATACGAATTTACGGTCTTCGACAAAGTTGTTCAGCGGAAAATTTTCTTTAGGAATTTTATAAATTGGCACAAAAACCACCAGCTGGCTCGGTTGCACAGAAAAAACAAAAATGATATTGATTTTTCAGTACAAAATGTTCAATTTTCCCATACAAACCTAAAAGTCCAAATTTACTCATGTAAACGTTACTTAAAAATTCTGCAAAAAATCATGGATGAGTTTTGGACCAAAACGAAGCTTTTGAGACCCCAGGGTTTGAGAAATTCGAAAATATGCACTTTTGTCCTTTTCTCAATTTGATGGCTTTTTTGATTTTTTTGAATAGGATTCGTGCTTTTGATTACAGAATACATTCTCATCTATTGAACGTTGGAAAGTAAATTTGTATTACACTGGATTTATCATTGAAATGTGATGACTGCATACTTAAAGGCGCAATTATATATTTTTTAGAAAACACAGTATTTGGATTCCTTTTTAACAGATAAATACTGGATAAACATAAGTTATTGAACAGATATTAGTAATTTCATGATTACCAACCATCACGATGCATTCAGAAGGAAAAATTTCATTTTGGGCTCAAGGGATCAATTAAACCCATGATATAAATATCAAAAAACTTC
>NC_073692.1:336657630-336707630 GCF_029784155.1 Uranotaenia lowii
TTTCAATTTCTTGAATTAATTTTTAATAATACATCACGTTTTTATACAAAAAAGATTTTACACGAAACCCAACTCGTTCCTCTCAACCATGTCACGTTCACAGGCTCGCTTTCAAGCGAAATTTTCTTGTCGCGGCCTTTTAAAAATAAGCGCGCGGGAATTGTGAAACGCACACCACCATGCTGCCGTAAGCAAAACACGAAGCGTGTGTCCGCAAACGCAACGCAAGCGCTCAGCTCAATGATCCGTCGCGTAAGCTTTTCAGTTGAGAATGGAATCTGCGCAAGCGAAGTTGTGTCGGAATTTACGATTCGTGGCGTTGCTGCCGTCGCTGTTTTAAAAGAAGAGAAACCAAGGGGAAACAAAAAGTGGAAGCCAAGCGCGAGTGGTTTAAAAAAAATTAAATGGATGCCGTTTTATGGAAACAGCAGCAGGGGCATTTTCTTCTGGATTTTCATCGTCGTCATTGCATTTTGATTTCGGTTTTGTGCCAAAGTGTGTGCAGCAATTCGACGGAAATTGCTTTCGTGCAGTGAAAATAGTGGTCTCGCGGAATTATTAGTTTTTAATTTCTCGGTTCGATTGGAAATCGATTTTCTCTGTGGGGTGATTGTTGCTTACTTCTGAAATCGAAGATTCATTATTGTGCAAGTCTCTCCCGGGTTTAAATAGTAGGAAAGATGGATACACCGAAGCGAATTAAGACCATTTCCTCGCCGTACGTGAACAGTCCGCCCCCGGTGGGTTCACCAGCCGCTTTGGGTGGAAATCGGTATAACATTACCGGAAGTGGTGGGCACTGGAGCAGCGGATGGCCACCGGAAGCACTGAGCAGCCCGGTTTCGAGTTGTAGCTCGCCGGAAGCGATGCACCTGACGAAAGCTAGGCCTTTGATAGGGACCCCAACCACGAACACCCCTGGCGGACAAGGGGGTAATAATGGGTGGAATCAGCACCAGAATCCGCTTTCGTCTGAAGGGTCTGGTTCGGCGGAAAAGTCCGAGAATAAACGGGGCAGGCCCCGGTCCGAGCTGTTGACCTCCCTGATGGTCGAAGGGTCGATCTCACCTTCGGCGATCAAGTGTCGATACTGTAATCGGGTGTTCCCCCGAGAAAAGTCACTGCAGGCACACCTTCGGACGCATACAGGTAAGATTTCAAAATATTTACGAGGGCTTTACCGCCGCTCCAAGCAAGATTTTCCCATGTGAAAAAAACGTGATTGAACTTTATACAATATTTTCAGTTTATCGCATAAATTCAGATTCCAACGACAGTTAGATTTGATAATTTAACAATGTAATCTGCCAAAAAAGATACATTTTCTACAAGAACCAGGAAGTTATAGCCAAGAATGCTTCGTGTGACATTTTTGCGTTGAATCTGAACACAAACGGATACGAGTTTAGCAAGACTTTCACATGGGTATGCGTCTGTTTTGAAGATTTGGTGATGCTTCACCATTTCTTTAAAAATATATTTTTCATTAAAAGGACATACAATTCAAATAAAAAAAAAACCCAAGCCTTCAATCCTTTTCTCACACCTACTTTTTCTGAGTCATAACTCATAACATTGAAAAACAATACTTACCAATATGCTGCTGATAAAATAATTTTAAATTGTTTGAATAAAATGCAAGTTACTCGGTTTTTTACTGATTTATATTATATATTCTATTTAAAGTCAAAATCTTATCCAATATATTTCAAAGATTTTCAGGAACATACAAGCGTAAGTTTTATCAGAAATGTTTTTGAAGCGCAGGTAGATCAATAACTAACTTGATTAACTCTGTTTGATCAAGTTTCAAACACAACATACTGAGACCGATTAAGCTAAACTGTTTATCTAAACCAGTGGTTTTCAAACTTTTTTCACTCACCGACCCCTTTTGCAAAATTTCAAGCTCAACGCCCCCCTGAAAATTTTTTTAGAAAATCTTTAAAAAATTTTTGGCTTTATGCTGTTGTACGACTTAACTCAAAATTCATTCAAATTTATATAAAGCCCTCAGAGCCAAAGGGGTAGGGGGAATTATAAGTGTCCAAATGATCGATTTTGATTTAATAATGTCAGACGATTCTTCATAATTAAAACAATATTTTGTGATTTTTAAGATTTTAAGAATTTTGTTACATACTATTTTGTTCGAAGGAAAAATGCAAATTTTCGAAAAAATTATGGAAAATTACTTAACATAACAACTAAAAATCGTGTTTTCTCAAAATGGCTCATTTGAACATATACCCTTTTGGCTCCAAGGGCCTCATATTGCTTTAAACCTCAAGTAAACACTTAATTCTATGTAAAGTTTCCTGGACAAATAGTTAAACTAATTGATTAGTTTGTTTTGATATGAAATCATATCTATCATATCATTCTTATGAAATCTTGAATTTTGGTAAACAAAATTCTATATTCACCCTTAATTTGCATTATGGAATACAAATTAATTACTGCCAAGCTGGTGAAATAACCTGAAAATGGTATTATTTCTTGAAATCTGAGTTGAGTCCTATTCAAAATTATGCAGCAATCACGGGACTTAAAATTTAAATAAGATTTATATAACTGAATTCTGGCAATGTTAGTGATAACCGGATAGATTAAAAATGGCACAATAATTTTTTTGAATCAATTGAAATAAAGAAAAAAAATCTATCATGTTTTCTTTCCAGCAAAAAAAGTCTATCACTAAATCACAGATGACACTTTTTGTACAGGTTTTTCGATGGGTTTTTTCTTCCGTACCCTGGGTTCCCATGGGTCACGGCGGCGGTGTGCATGCTTGTGATAATGATGGTTTACTATCATTGTCCTGAGAGGGTCGTTGCACACATCTTGTCAAGCTTGGATCATAATATGACTCAAATTAGAAGGCGTGATGGACACCTTTATTTAAATTAAATTAGCGGTAGGTTCAATGGTGTCCCAATTTTTCATGATCCATGCTGATAAGATGAATGGGAGTTGAAACACTTGCCCTCCCTTCCGTTGAACAATGGGAAAATTTTGTAGTGAAAATATCACATTTTGCCGTCATAAAGTGATACTTTTCAATAGGGCATAATCTGTTTGGTAAGGTAGTTAGCTAGTTTAGTTTCATAGAATTAGGATGTTTCAAGTATTGCTAGGTTAGGTACAGGTAATGGTATTCGCCTCCCCAATGCTCTAGAAAGTGTGCATTTGCGGTTTATGAATTTCGTTGGCTTATTCTTAAATCAAGCATTTTACAAGAACTAGGGGCTCATTGGACGGGAATGCTGTTTTGACAAATATGATATTTCAGTTTGTAATACACTTTCGACATTTGTTTTTAACTATTTATTTAATTTTCGTAGATCTATACATTTTTCGGTTAGGATTGAAATTCATAAATCGAAGTTTAAAATAGAAAATATGATTTCGACAAGCAAGAATGAGTAGATAGATCAGATCATTTATTTCGGGCATTTAAAAACAGGCACACGGTTTATTTCAATTGAACCCCTATCGTGTAGATTGAGTAGAAAAGTTTGTTTGAGAAGTTGACCACAATAAGTGACAAGGTTTTAAAGAACAGCACTGTTATTTTCCTGTTCCGTTGATAAGTTGACGATATCAATAAAGCTATTGCTATTTAAGCTTACAGTTCATTGTTGATGAGTTTAAGAGACACCTTTTCTAGATTCTGTTTTTATGATATCCTAATTGAGTTATCGAATAACCGTGTAGTCGCGTAGAATCAATCACTTGAATATATCTTTTACTTAGCAAATCTATGATTATTTCTAAATCAAACTAGGAAGAATCCAAATTTATGGAAACGAGTAAGGTAGATGACAGGTAGGGAAAATTCAACTACGGTAAGATAGTGAACCCTTCTGACAATGATATCGAGGCGTTAGCATATGATATCATATTATTTGATACCATACTGCTATTGCTCGGTTGAATTGAAGGTTGGGTTAACTCGAAGTTCATATGGGGCCCACCAACCGTCCTAGTCCGTCGAGCACTATCTTAACGCTTCCCTAAACTGGTGCTTCAGAACCCTCGGGCTCTGTTGCCGCTATCCTTTTCTAAGCTATTCTACTCTCATTTAAAATTTTCCTCTTCTGTCCCCCGTTCTGTTTTTCCTTTCCGGGTCAGCCAGGCGCTCATAAACCCATAAACAAAAAAAAAAAAAAAAAAAAAGGTTTTTCGATGGTTTTTTCTTATAAGTAGATTTTTTGAGACATTACATTTTAAAGATTTTTAAGCATTGCCATCAAAAATTAATCGTTTAATATAATCTTACAATACAAAATCAACATGCAAAAATAGAAAATCTGTGACAATTAAAAAAATCATTAAGATACTTAAAAAAAATTGTTGAGATTCTGGAACAAAATTTAGCTGACAGCTTTGTGAAATTAGAGATATTTCAGTCTTCAACCTGACTGATTTCTTGATTTGTGAAATTGAGAATTACGACCTCATCGCCCCCCTGAGCCCTTCCAACGGGTCCTACGCCGTTTGGCCTAAAGTCATTTGGCATAAAGCCGTTTGGCATAACGTCGTTTGGCATAAAAGTCGTTTGGCATAATGGCCGTTTGGCATAATGGACGTTTGGCATAATGGTCATTTGGCATAATGTCCGTTTGGCATAATGGCCGTTTGGCATAATGGCCGTTTGGCATAAAAATATAAAAATTTATAAGGTAACACAAAATGTTGCTAAACATTAAAATACATAAGTTTTTTTTCAATTTACCGATTTTCTAGGTTCAATCAAATCCCTAGGAAGGTCCCGTGTTTCTAGGTTTACCCAAAGCTAGGGACAATCCCCTAGCCCGGTCCGCAACGCGAAGCGTAAGGACCATACTTCATTTTAGTTCGAACGCGAAGCGTGAGGAGGCTTCCTCGAAATTTTGATCCATCATTTTAGGACGGCCACGTCTTTCTAGGTTTATTCAAAGCCCTAGGAAGGCCCCGTGTTTCTAGGTTTACCCAAAGCTAGGGACAATCTCCTAGCCCGGTCCGCAACGCGAAGCGTAAGGACCATACTTCATTTTAGTTCGAACGCGAAGCGTGAGGAGGCTTCCTCGAAATTTTGATCAATCATTTTAGGATGGCCACGTCTTTCTAGGTTCATTCAAAGCCCTAGGAAGGCCCCGTGTTTCTAGGTTTACCCAAAGCTAGGGACAATCCTCTAGCCCGGTCCGCAACGCGAAGCGTAAGGACCATACTTCATTTTAGTTCGAACGCGAAGCGTGAGGAGGCTTCCTCGAAATTTTGATCCATCATTTTAGAACGGCCATGTCTTTCTAGGTTTATTCAAAGCCCTAGGAAGGTCCCGTGTTTCTAGATTTACCCAAAGCTAGGGACAATCCCCTAGCCCGGTCCGCAACGCGAAGCGTAAGGACCATACTTCATTTTAGTTCGAACGCGAAGCGTGAGGAAGCTTCCTCGAAATTTTGATCCATCATTTTAGGACGGCCACGTCTTTCTAGGTTTATTCAAAGCCCTAGGAAGGCCCCGTGTTTCTAGGTTTACCCAAAGCTAGGGCAATCCCCTAGCCCGGTCCGCAACGCGAAGCGTAAGGACCATATTTTATTTTAGTTCGAACGCGAAGCGTGAGTAGGCTTCCTCGAAATTTTTATTTATCATTTTATGCCAAACGGCCATTATGCCAAACGACCATTATGCCAAATGACCATTATGCCAAACGGCCATTATGCCAAATGGCCATTATGCCAAACGACTTTATGCCAAACGACTTTTATGCCAAACGGCGTTATGCCAAACGGCTTTATGCCAAATGACTTTATGCCAATCGGTATACAATCCTTCCAACGCCCCCCAAGTTTTAAAATTGAGCTCACCGCCCCCCTGGAAGCTCTCAAAGCCCCCAAGGGGGCGGTAGGGACCACTTTGAAAACCACTGATCTAAACCCTAGATTAAATAATTTACTCAATGAGTATTTTAACGATTTATCATATTTTATACAAAAATGTATAAGAAATTTCAGCACTGAAGAAGGTTTTCGGTGTTTGATATTGAAGATTTCCATTTATTAAAAAAAAAAAAAATTCTTTGTGATATTAAAATCTTTCAAAATTTTGTTAAAATTCCCGTATTATACTAAATAAGAAAATTTAAATAAAATAAAATGTCTTCAATGTGTCGGAATTTTATTCGTACACTACAAAAGTTCAACACATTGGGGCTATGTGTCTGCTTATATAGATTTCTGCAATATAAACTCTCTAGTTTTTTTTCGGAACGTATCTGGGATTTTTACCCAAAAACCCGGCAATCTCGAGCATTGAATTTCAAAGATTCCAACTCTAAATCTGGGAAAAATCGCCCAAAAACCTTGTATGTTTCATTCAAATTCGAATAAAAAGGTAAAATTTGCACACATGAAAAAACTATTGTTTTCACAGTTCCAAAAAAAAAAAACTCGGTAAAATAAGCTAAAAAAATGTTGACGAAAAAACATTAATCCTATGTACTCAATAAGGGTTTATGGTTTGGATTTTGCTGATATTGTGGATGAATTAGGACTTTTCCTCTCGACATCCGGGCAAGCGGAACGGATCGGACTTTCCTAATTTGTTTCTCTATAAATCGGGGCAAGACCTAATAAAACCGAGGTATCTTGAATGCTTAGTTTATCACTATCATTGCCAGAGCTCCGTTATTACTATTTATTTTAAACTTATAGATCGGTGAATGCAGCAGAAGAAATAGCACTCGCTTCTTTCCTAGACATTGAAGGGAGGAAGCCTCTTCACGCTTCGCGTTCGAACTAAAATGATGTACGGTCCTTACGCTTTGGGTAAACCTAGAAACACCGGGCCCTCCTAGGGCTCTGAATAAACCTAGAAAGACAGTAAATTGAAAACAAACTAATGTACTTTAATTTTTAGCAATATTTTAGGTTACCTTATAAGTTTTTATATTTTTTTGCCAAACGGCCATTATGCCAAATGACCATTATGCCAAATGATTTTATGCCAAACGGCGTTATGCCAAACAGCTTTATGCCAAACGGCGTAGGACCCGTGTGGGAGTTAGGTGGGCTTGCGGTTCCTTCGAGATCGATCCTATTCTTAACTGATAGGTCAAAATGGATAATAGAATTGGGGCAGTGGTGTTCGGACTCAGGATCTCAATTGTTATGGTAAATTGGCCAAAGGAACTCCAAGCTGAAATTCAAGAAGTTCTAGAATACATTTTAGCCTGTTTGAAAAGAGGATGCAGGTTCACAAGTTTCTGCATGTTCTGTGACAGCCAGGCCGCTCTTCGAGCACTAAGTACGTTCACATGTTACTCTTAACTAGTATGGGAGTGTGTTTTTGCACTAAGAAACCTTTCTATAAGGAACAGAGTATTTTTATTCTGAGTACCAGGCCACTGCGGTATCCTAGGGATCGAAGAAGCAGTTCAGCTAGCTAGGGAATGATTTCAGGGACTGTTGCTTGAACCTAAACCTTTCTACGGAGTATCGAAGAGTGCCTTGACTATGGATCTTAATAGCTGGGTAAGCATCACTATTGTTTCCAACTAGAAAACAGTAGAGGGAAGAACTCAGGCAAAAAGATTTATTGAACCAAGCGCACAACTCTTCAAAAACATGTTGAACTTAAGTAGGCACGAGTTGAATACTTACACAGGTCTCTTGAACGGACATTGTCCAACAAAACAGCATCTCAAAAGGATAAACATAATTCAAACGAAACGGCAGAGCATCTTTTATGCAACTGCTGCACCCTTCTTAATCGAAGAGAGCGAATACTTGGGCAAAATTAATAAGCGCACCTGTATCCGTGGTCTTTTCTTGGGTCTAATTTATACAAGAATTGGACCAACGGAATGAGATCTAATCCAGTGAAAAAACTGGCAACCCTACTCTTGTTCCATTATATAACTGTCAAACTGTTTAGAGATGCGTCAAGTTGGGTTCAAATTTCATCAGTTGCTTTGGTCGGAATTTGGGTCTAAAATTCGCCGTATTCAAAATTCGATACCAATATGATATTACCGGTTGTACTCCATTTACCCGAAAACCATTGCCCAGAATGAAAAATCCCCAGAATTCCAATCGCCAGAAAGAACCATTTCCCAGAATTTTTTTCCCTGACGAACCATTCCCCAGAAAAATTTTCGCCAGAATGTACCATTTCCCAGAAATTTTTTCACCAGAATGAACAATGTACCAGACATTTTTTCGCCAGAAGGACCATTTCCCAGAAAATTGAAAACATTTATCCTTACTAGAAATTATTAAAAAAAAGGAATTGTTACAAAAAAAAAAATGGGGTTTCATAACTTTATTCTTTTGCGGCAAGGCCGCAACCAACGAGGATGAAGGGGCTAAGGCGGCACAAAGCCGCCGAAGCTCCCAAATCCGAGGAGGCCGCCGACCCGCCGTCGGAAGCGGCGGCCCTAAGACATTGGTCTGGGTCTGTCGGGGCTTCCTAGGTCTGCGTGAAAGCTAGGGGTGATCCCTTAGCCCCGTCCGCCACGCGACAGCGTGAAGGACAAAACGTCTTTCAAGTTCGAACGCGCAGCGTGAGGAGTCGGATACCAAAACGGTTTTTTAAAGGAACATGGTAAGCATTGAATCAATTAACCTTCCAAAGCCGTTCGCAAAATATCAGTTTCGAGGAAATTTGAGTTGTAGTTTGATTTCGTTCTCCTGGTTGTAAATGTTAACCGATTTTGATAATATTATATTCATTGTGTAGGTAATTTAATCTCATTACTCAACATTTCAAAATAAAGTCGATAAGTATTACCAGGTTATCAGAAACTGGTTCAGAAAGTAAAAAGTCCGAAAAATCAATTTTATTTTTAAAATACTCATAACTTCTGACAGCTTCTTTGTATTTAAGTGTTTCTTTGATGTTTGGAATCATCAAGAATCCATCTATCCGACAATGTATAGATATGTTGGGGTCCAATGTAAGTTTTGACCGCGATCTCAGATCTTCGGGTAGAAAAAAATCTTACTTTTAAAAAACGTCATCCAGTTTTGGCTTTGCTCAGCTGTATTTCATTTACCAATGAACCGATTTTCAAAACTCAAATTTTATTTATTTGTCGTTAATTTGATCATCATTTTCATAGAACATACTTGGTCTGTCAAAATTCTCAGTTCTTCAGTATATTGGAATGATGATATAGAGATTTGAAATGTGCGCTTCGGGTCATATTGACCCGAACAGCTTTGGAGGGTTAAAGTACCCAAACCATAAACAAAGCACAATATTGGTTCTAAAATAAATTTAGTTGGAAAATTTCAAAGTCGTAGTTTCATTTAAAAAATCATTTGAAAAAAATAATTTCGAATCATATGAAATATTCAAGAATTCATTAGACAAAAAAAAACAAATAAAAATACTAGGGGAAAAAATTTGGGATTTGTGCCATTCTGGTAAATGTTCCATTCTGGGGCAAAAAATTCTGGGAAATGGTCCATTCTGGGAAAAAAATTTCTGGTAAATGGTGCATTCTGGGGAATTTTTTTCTGGGAAATGGTTCATTCTGGGGTTTGATTTCGGGTATTTGTCATTCTGGGAAAAATTCATTCTGGGCAATGGTTTTCGGGTAAATGGGATACAATCGATATTACCAGATGATGTATTTATTACAAGATCTATTTCAAGTAGGGGTCTCTGGTTTTCAAAATGTCACCAACTTGTCGCTTCTAGGGCGTTTATCATCAAAGAAAATTTGTTCTTGTGAAATCTGGGAAAAAATATGCCAAAATAGGTTGAATTTGAGCAAGATATCTTCAAAATAGTTGTTTTTGTAAACCCTTGCAAATGAGGCTTTTCGACTCGGTATTGAAAGGGTTAAAGTACTGAATGTTCCATAAAAACAAAGAATTTTTGCAGTTTATTGCACTGAGGAAAGCGACTCAAATGTTAAGATTGTGTAAAATTTGTCGGCTATGAAAGCAATAATCCTTATTCGAAAGACATTTTAGTCGCTAGACAAGTAAAACACACTGATTTGTTGAGTGATGAATCTCAAACTGAAAATTCACATTTGATATCGAGTCAAAAACGAATCAGAAAAATTTCTCGAAAATTTTTGCATGTAATATCAAATTTAATTTAATCTGTTATATTTTCGAAAATGTTTGTTCGATTCATTATTCAAATGATGTATTTTTTATTGCTGTTACTCTGCACGTTGACCTGTTCAAATAGTTTCATTTATGCCTTTGTTCAAATGTTTATTTTTTTGTTTACTCATTCTCGCCTTTAGATGTACAATCTGTGATGTCGAAAACCTTCAAAAAAATGTTTACCGTAGAACTTCTGACTTTGCTTCGTGACAGTCGGGTATAAAGGGTACCATGATAAATTTGCAAGCCAATTCTCCAATTTAAAGACTACCTACATGTGGCTACATCCTCCCGCAAAACAAAACACCGAAGACGATGACGGTCACCGATCGGCGGCAACCTTTCGGAGCAGGTTTTAAACACCTGCTCCTTCGTTTTTTCGCCGTTTCTTTTAAAGGATTTTTTTAAGTTGCTTTCCGAGCCTTCGGCAGCGGTTACAGACCAGAGGGCCCAGTTTTTCAAATTGGGTTTTTTTCTCAGGTTCCTGTTGCTTCCTTTCCTCCTTTGTCCCGTTTCTTACTTGTTGTTGGCACTAACATTTGGAAGAAAAATGTATTATATTCATGGTATTGAGGGACCTGCCGTGGTCACAGCAAGAATTTAACCTGCCGCTCGAAGAGGAATGCCAAAAAATACGTTACAAGTTGTGTGACTCTCGCTTGACTTTAGGTTGATGATGGATGCAGCAATGCCCAAAGGCAAAACTCTTCAAAGGATAATGAAAAAAAATCAAATCCCTTGCTTAAACCTGCCGCTTCAGCTTATTTGGCCGGAAGGTTTGGGTTTCCGAAATGAAGATAGATGGATTTTTAAATGGACTCATATTAGCAAATATTTTGTTTGAGCGTATTAGTCTTCATGCCTGCGTATTGTTTTAAATCAATAATTTTAATTCTATAAGTTGGTGATTTTATATAACCACTGGTATATTTAAAAAATTAAACCAAAATTAAGAGTTTAATTGGACGATAACTTTCAAATGTGTACCATCGAATCGCATATCTGCCGTGTACCGGATGCGCTCTCTCGCAAACGCACAATTCTCGTAATCCGCTTTTGGGCAATCATTTCTGCAGGCTTCTGCTTCCATTCATTCAGAGCTCTGCTATATTCCATAGATTTCCATTTTTCTCATTTCCATGTTACCTGCCTATTTCCAGCAGCCATCTACACAACAGCCGAGCAAACTATCCGACCACCTGGCCCTGTTTCTGCTTCTTCTGTGTGGACTTGTTGCGAAATTTTTCCAACCCCTCTATTACGGAATTACCTTTCTTCCGTTTCTTTACGAATTTTTCCTTGCGCCTCTTGGTTTGGTGGTTGAGTTGCGCACGTAGTTAAATTCGGAGCCCAAACCGAACTCCCATTGGCTGGCAGCCGGAAAGTTTTCTGGTTGGAATCAATTTGGGTTTTCAGAAGAAACAAATTCGAAGAAAACGGGGACACGGAACAGCGAGCGTTTTAAATGTTCGCGCTCCGGCTTCTTTTTCGTGTTTTCATTTCTGTTTTCGTTATTTTATGATTGACGAATCAAAAATTGATGAACGTAAGTTTAAATTGTTATTTACATTTCCTGCATTATATTCGCCTATCCATCGAGCGTGGAGATTGATGAATTATTCATCTTCGTTCGGGACCATCAAACTGACTGGTGGAACCTACACTTCTTCGTTTGATAACGCTAGCTTGTAATCATTATCTGAAGCACAGAAATTTGCAGTAGGTACCTATACCTAATACGAATCCCACCAGATGCAGAAAGTCAGTCAACCATGGCTTGAAGAAGCGAGTGCGCAAAACCTAGAACTATCTCTAGCATGTTGTTTGCTTCTCGCTTCGCTTGCGGAAAAAGCTTTCCCAGATAATAATACACCTTGCCCATGAGCATGGCGGAGAGGAAGTGTGTTTTGACCGGATAGTGAACTTGGAGGCAACGAAACGAAATTGCACAGAGATTTTTTAATGAGCAAAAGCCGCTACTAACTCTACTTGCCAGAGAAAGAAGCAGTAGCAGCTAGATGGCTAGCTAAATAGGAAGATGAAGGGAAGACACGAAAAGTTCAACATAACAAATAAAAGAGAGCAAGAGAAAAAAAAAAACTGGAATGGAACGAATATGCTGCCAAGCCGAAAATAAGAAGTCCATCGATACAACTAGCGCGAAAATTATGCCGGAAAACATCGGATTAATACTCGAGTTCAAAGAAATAGTTCCAAGTGCGTAGGGCGGCCAGGTTCTGTTCGTCTACCAGGGATTTTTGTCGTGAAATAACTTGTTTCTTTCTATATTTACAAGATTTTAATAATGAGTGGTAATGAGAAAGTGTTCATACATGTGATGCTTATCTAGAAAAGATCACTTATAGAAACATTACAAAACTTTCTTATAAAACTCAGCTTAAATTCAGGATGTTTTTTTTTCATATGAGACAGCTATAAAGCATTTATATAAATTTATTGTAAATCCGAAAATGTTTACTTGAAAACGTCAAAAATGTCTTGAACAATTTCTGCTGTTTCTACTAAATAGTCTATAAACATTTCATAAGAAAGCAAAGCACTAGTCGAATAAAAATATTGTGTTTTATTTAAGCTCTTTTGGAGAATAATTTCTTTCCGCAATAATCTATTTTTGCATCAGAAAATGGATATCTTGAATAAGCTCTTATGGTTGTGTACGGTACTTACACACTTTTGCTCACAACCTCCTATAAAGGAGTCTTTTTACTTTTTGTAGTGTTTTATAAGAGTTTGTATAAATTAAAGTTGTTTTATAATTAAATCTCCAGAAAGTTTCATACTTTAATACCGCACAATCCACCATACAATCCATCTATCCAGGTTCTCTCTTTAAAAAAAAAAGGAAGATGAAGAGGGAATATATAAATATTTGCATGGGAAAGTGAAGATTTTTTGAAAAATAAATTCGTGAAACAATTTCAATGAGTTGCAATATGTAAATGCCATGTCAAGTGTTTCTTCGGATTCTTTTTCTTTCAATTCTTTTTTTCTAGGATTTTAACGCTTTCGCGTTATTTATCCCATCCACTAAGAGTTGTGAGACCAAGCAAACTTCTGTGAAACCGTTAAAAACTTATAATTTAATAACAAAATGTGATTTTCTGTTGGTACCACAAACTTAGTTTTGTATCAGATGCTCGGTTTTATTTCCAAAATTCAGTTTTACAATGTGTAATTTAAAAATTCTTTTAGACTTCCCAGGATCATGACTCTCGCTAATCAAGATTTTTAATTCTCACTTATACACCCAAAAATCAGACTCTAATCTAATAATGAACTACCCAAGTAACCATAAGCACTAGAAACTATCATCAATTCTGCTCTAACGTCAGCTATAGAGCTTGATTCTGTGCATCATATTTGCCCTGTGAGCCAGGTTTGGCGGAATAAACTGCTGATTGAGTGCAGAAACTGGCATAAGTTATACCGTATTACCACGGAGAAAAAAGACGACAGTTGTTCCAATTATTTCAGCTTGTTATACCAATAACCAAAATGCAGTTGATTTTTTCGCATCCAACTTCTTTTGTAATAGATTCAACTACAAACTTCTAATTGTCCTTACGCAATCAACTATCAATATAATGCATTCAACTGTATGATTTATTTTATGCATTCAACTATAAATACAATAGATTCAACTACAATCTGCTGATTGACCTTATGCAATGAATATCATAGATTTAATTGTAATGGTATAATTGATTCAACTGTAAATATGATAGATTCAACTGTAGTTGTATAATTGATTCAATTGTAAATTTGATAGATTCAACAACAAATGTATGATTGATTCTAGGTATTGAACCATAAATATAGTAAATAAAACTATATTGTTATGATACATTCTCATTCTATTTTATTTGAATACTATAGTATTCATCAGCAAAAACAAAAAAAAAGTAAGTGTGGGATCCAATATCAGTGGACATCGGTGGCAAAACGCAAGCGCTCTCCGGTGATGGGGAAACATTTTCCTCTACCAGTTCGTGGCAGCGGTCGTGTAGAAGGCCGACAGTTCCTGAAATTGAGATAAGTACACCTACTCCGGCTGCCCGGGATATCGACGTGGGTCTCGACGTTGTTTTACACGATCCTGGCAGGATCCCACAGGAAACTAGCATTATGGTAAGTCAGCGTATGATAGTTTTATGTCATGATATTGAGTAAATTTCCCCACAAGTTCAATCTTCGCCGGGTATAGAAGCACGGACGTCTTCCGGGACCGATTAGTTAAGACGCACAATTTCCTGGACAACCATGCATCAAGATCCAAAAAGAACAAAAGCGAAGGGCCCAGGACAAACTAAATGCAAAATGCTGAAATAATAAATTAAAAGAAAATAAAACGTAGCCATAAAATTATTCCGAAAAAGTTCTTCAGATATGATAACTTCCAATATAAACAGAAATTAAATGTACAATATTTATAGTTAACCTCAGTGAATCAATCATAGAAATAAAATTGAATCTATCATATTTATAATTAAATCAATAATATTATCATAATTGAATCTATCATATTTATAATTAAATCAATTATATTATTATAGTTGAATCTATCATATTTATAATAAAATCAATCATATAATTATAATTGATTCTACTATAATTATTGTTGAATGTATAACATCAATCGTGCATTATAGTTCTCAATTATATTTATAGTTGAATACACAAAATTTATCATACAACTACAGTTGAATGTATTATATACATTGTTGACTGTACGAAATCAATCAGATTGTCTATTATATGTATTGTTGAATTTTTAATAATTATAGTTAGCTAAGAAGCAATCAGATATACACGGAGAAAAATCTATAGATTTATCAGCGATATTACGCGTCTACATGAACATAAATATGGTTGTTTGGTTCTGACCCGAAAATCCGATCAAGCCAACCATCAGATGACACTTTGCCACAAAAGGATAAATGGCTGATTTAGCGATCGCATCGATGCTAACAATCCAACAGGAATTTTAATTTAATCATTCGTATGGCTGTTTCTACTGTAAATGCTGCTCCCCGTGAACGTGGGAAATCGTTGATTTAAAATATTAATAAAATTAATTTGAACAGATAAAATGCATTGTTTTTGTTTTTGAAATGAAACAATTTTATTTTTTTTTTTAAATTTTAATGATTTATACGATCAGTGGCATGAATTTTAATTTCAACCACTGCATTGTTTTTTTTTGCTTCTGCTGGGGGAGCCGGCGCCCTGAAATAAAATGAAAGCTCTTATGAAAATATGATTGTGATAAATTAAGAATACTATGTAACTTACGTGTTATGATCTCACATCTCTTTATGTATCTGAAAACATTAAAAAAATGAAAAAAAGAAAACAAACTGAAAAAAATAAACCATATTTACCTTTCCGCTTCGTGTTGATTGATTTCTTCCACGAGAAATAACTACTGGCTTTTTCCCTCTAAGTCAGACAATTTACTTGCTTGTTCATACGAAATTCAAGGTCTATAGTCAAGCATCAGTGATATTTAAAAAATAACTATCAGACATTATAATGTAGACTAGGAAAATATAGCCAAATCTACTAGCTTTCAAATTATTTTAGCGATATGCGGTTGAGAAATCCTCTACAACCAAATCAACTTCACATAAACGCTAGTTTGTTTCGATGTTGATTAAGCAATATTATGGGTTCAATCAAAAATATGTGATATAGATGAGCCAACCATACGAATTTTGATATCAACCTGTAGAGTTTTTTATTCGTGTATGATTGAATATAAGTGGATTATTGTTGGAAATACTATACTTTTTTTTCTCCGTGACCCTATAAAAGCACTGTAATAGCATTGGTTGATGCTGTAGCGTTGGCGGGCAAAATGCTGGGTAAATGCAAATGGCGTTCAAATGAGGTACAACCATGCGGGAAAATAATTCGATTTTTGTTTGGCTCCATTTTTCTGCCATGATAATGAATTTGGCTTATGTTGATGATGGCTTATGCATACTACTTAGAAGATCTCTTGGAATGAATTTTCTACATGATTTTTTTCGGCTGAAGATGACCTGGAATCGAACTCATGACATACATGGATCGGACATTTTTCAGTAACTCTGCTTGTTAAATCCGCGTTAAATCTATGAAAAAAAGAACAATTTGAATCAAATTTCTGGCAACCGATGCCCAAAATTTGCATTAATTCAGCATCAATCAACGCTAATGTGCTTCGGCCAAATGCCACTGTAGTCTTTACATAGTGCTAAAAAGCATTAAAGGAAGCTTAAGCTTAAGATGTCAATTCAATCCTTACAAAACATAGCATTTGTCATTCTGATTTAGAGCTACATATGTTGCATTTTAAAAGCATTGTGCAAAGCTGATAAAATGCTAGTTGCATTTTTAAAGAGTGGTATACTGCCCCTATTCGCATATGAGTCCCATGTGTAAAAACTGCAAACCGAGAAAAACGCTTGTAAAGTTTGAAACTTTGTTTTCATGAAAACAATCGTATGCATCGTTTGTTGGCAGAACCTATCAATAGTTCGGATAGAAAACACTTCAAAGAATACTTTTGTTTACTTTTGCGCTAATACTAACTAATAATTACGGAGAAATTTCAATAAAACACTCATGTGACTCATATGCGAATATTCTTAACCCTCGATCAGAGATTATTCGCAAATAAGTCTCTGGTGCTAAAGTTATCGGCAAGTGGCAAGTACTTTTCTAACATATTTTTTCCATTTGTTTACCATTCTTTTTGATGACGGAAAAAAAATTTCGAAAGATCTTGATTCCAAACTGATTCCAATCAAGGTTTTTTCGTCAAGTGGGATGTGTTTTTCCAAAACTTTGTTTTCATTCGTGTGAAATTGCTGCGAATTCATAAGACATCATCACCATTTAATTCCACGCGTGTTACGGATACGTGGATAACACCGACCAAAAGTCTGCTGGATTCAAGACAAAGAAGGAGATTTCTTCCGCGAAAATCTTCCTGGGTAATAAACGAAAACAGTGGTATTGATATTGTTGTGCATATAGAAAAAAGTAATGAAAAAAGTTTGTTATTTTGTTACCGAAACAACACTTCAAGCACCACCTATCGATCACACATTAGATCGTCGAAATCTCCCACGAAGGATCCATCCTGACCGAAGACTGATCTATTGAGCGTTGTTCTTCGGTTGATTTTTGTCGAAAAAATAATTTTGGTAGAATTAACCTGTTACTTATTAATGTTTTTTTGTGACTATGAACCATGCAGATTTCTTCGGAATCATTTTGCTACTTTACGATAAATTTTTATGTTTAATGTTTTAAGCATTAAATGTTTTAAGCATTAAATTATTGATTTACTTCGTTTTCTATCTATCCTTTCCTTTAATTGAAAGCTCTGGCGCTGAATTTTGGTCATAGGACTCATATGCGAATATTTTTCACATGGGACACATCAGGGGTCAAATTTTTTTGAAATTTTGGGAACAAACTTCGAACAAAAACTTGTTTTATTGGTAAATTGGAGCACAAAGAAGCGTTTTCCATCGTTAACTCAAAAACGATGAAAAAGGCACATGGGACTCATATGCGAATAGGGGCAGTATAATTCTAATATGATGCAGCATAGCACTTGAAAGGCTGTTATAATGTAAAATTGCACTTGATGTGTTGATACAGTGTAATTTAGCACTTGAGCTGGTATAAAGCTATAAAAATACAAGTCTTTAGTGCTTATGGTTACTTGGGTATCTTGAAGGTGGAATTATCGCTAAAAGATTCTATGCCAGGTTGGCTATTTTTTCTTGCAGAAAAAAGAAAATAAAGCATTTGTTATCTCTCGAAACTATCTTTTCGGCACACTCTGTTGAACCTTTTTTAACTTCACCTTCAGAGCCACTGTACTTAATTCAACGATTTTGTCTGTCGAAAACTATCAACTTTTTGATTACCTACATAAACATAGAGGGGCGTCAAATTCACACTGTTTTCGAATTTTAAAATTCTAAAACATTTGTTTTTTGTTCGATACGAACCGGCGTTTTTTTCAGATTTGCTAAAATAAGTTTTAGAAACCCGAAACTTGGTTTGAAGTTTTGAATGCAAAATTTTGGTCCAAAAAAATGTGATTTTAGCTTTTCTAAAATATTTTCTTACTAATTGCTTACTAATAAAATTTCAAATAATCATTTTTACAAAAAAAATAATGAAGCTTTTTTGAGAATTATCAGGCTACAACTTTGCTGAAGACCTGCTGCTGAAGTTTTGGACTAAACGGTATTGCTTATGTACATATGTGATTGTTTAAAAAAAATTATTGTTTCTTTTTTCAGGGATTTTCATCCTATTGGATGATTCATCCCATAGTTTTATTGTTACTTGGATTTCTGATACTGATTGAAATGGAATTGGTCTAGGTAAAATAATAAGTTCAACTAGTAAAGAATCATTTGATGGAATTTAGTTTTTTTTTGTCACCCTAACCGTATGTATAAAGCACAACACGCACAAAGCTCCCTTCATCAGTCCAAAGCAAAAAATTTAAGCTGGAATGGCAAATACAAAAAAATAATACTAGACCGCGAGCAGCAGCGATTTAAGCCATTTAATGACGAATTCTGCCGGCCGGAAAGCAGACATAGGATAGGTATCTACCATATAAACCAGCCGAGCAACGACCAACAACCACAACTTCCAAAACAACAGGAACAAGACAAGAGAGGTCCAAAAAGTGCCAGCCGGTCGTCGATCGTCGAGGCCATTCGCGATTCGCCACTAAGCGTCATGGAATTTTATGTAGATGGGCATCATGGACATAGCTTTGCTGAAGATGAAGCCAACGGGGCACAGGAGGACGTAAACAACGCCGTTTCGGGGTATGGAATGGAGAATGATCGTCATCGCCTTGTTGCTTCTTGCTAACGTTTGCTCACGTGTGTGTACCTGAACGTGTTTCGTTCGAATTTACAACGTTTTCTGTGCTGTTGGTCACCATTACAGTCTGGTTTGTGGTGGCTACATTGCGTGCAATCGCGTGACAGAATAAAATTATTGAGTTAATGCGAAAATGCCGGCAATAATAAAGAAAGCAGGAATGTTACACATCAGAAGACACAGAACTTGAGAATGGTTAAACATTAACATGCACCATTTTAGGGCGTTCTTATTGAAAGATGGAATATATGTTTTTTTTTTTTTAAATTGTGGTATTGTAATTGTGTAAAATATCTGATTTTTCATGTAGCTGTTAAGCTTAGCTTGAATCCATATAAAGTAAACACTCACAATTTTGAAACAATGTTCTTAATTTTAATCCGATTGTAGCAAAGAATAACTTCAACATAATACTTTCGAAAGACCTAAATTCCATCAACACAGTCAGTTTTATTGAGACCGTTATAAAAACAAACATTATCTCAATGATTGTTAAAAAAAGTTCAATTGTTACTTGTCTGACCAATAAATTACAAAAAAAAATCCAACCTTCATTCTTCAAACATTTAAATTTCCACCTGGATTTAAAGATTAAAAAAAGGTTCAAACGATACTGCGTCGTACATTCATTGGAATCTCCTCAATCATGACTGTAAAAATAATAAAACTGTACCAATACGAGTCACACGTGGATTCTGCCACGATACGCAACTTCCCGATAGACAATAAAATAGTTCTTAACTCTCCGCTTCGCCTATATCCTGATGTGTGTAACCTTGCCACGATACCATAAGCGAAAAGGGAAAAACAAATCCCGAGGGTCTCAATTTTTACCTGCTGGACCGAAAAATCCCTGTTGGAACCCAACCATATTCCGGTTTATTTATATTCTTTTCAAACTGTCGAAATTTCTCTTTCTTAGGGCCAAACAAAAGAAAATCTATCAGCCAATCTACCCAGGGGGAATCCTCGTGGAAGAAAACAAAAAAGAAGGAAAAAACCCTCAAAAAAATACCAGAGGGTACTGCTGTTTATGCCGAACTTTAAAAAGCGATCCCTCCCTTAAGTCCGATTTGCCGGTTCTGAGAACACGTGCAACTGCGTCGTAAACCCATGATGGCTTGTGATTGTGAAATAGAACACTTTTGCCCCTCGCTGGAAGGCCGCGTGGTCTTCAAGGATACCCAAACAGGAACATTGCAACGAACCAAGGGGTGCGTCGATCGTGTTTAATCCTGTTGGATTTCGAATGCGTTTGTTTTGTGTGACTTTTTTTTTCGCTTTTTTGGATAGTGTAAGAATGAGATATGCATACGGCTTGTAGCTCTTAGTATCGGGTCGTTTTCTTTTAATTTCTGCAGGGCCTCTAGTTGTCGTACCGAGAAAGTAATGCCAGTGTTTTGATCTGGAAGGTTTGATTACCTAAGTGGTGAAAAGTTCGTCAGGATTGGTTCACGCGTTAAAATTTTTTCTAAAATGGAGCGAGAGATAGGCCTACGTTGTCAAATTGCAAACATCTCATATTCATAGGTTTGGCGAAAAACGAAAAATGGTCAGGTAGAATTTCGTTTATCTGTATAATTCCCTGACAATTTTCGATAATCCAAAATCCGTAGGAAATGCTGAAAATCCGTAGATTTCGAACATCGAAAAGTAGAAGTGCCCATAATCCGTAAATCTACAAGGGTTGCTAGCGAATCGGGAAAACCGGGAATTCCGCGAAAAACTTTGGAATTTCATTACATCACCGGGAAACCAAAAAAACCGGGAATTTCGGCACTTCATCGAGAAAATTGTCATATTTGAACATATTTTGAATTTGGATTTAGTTTTCGACAGTCTCAATATTGATTTACCTCATAAACTCTTAAGCCTAGTCCACACTAGGCAACTCGGACTGAGATTTCGGTTGCTGAGACTTTGTTTTTGTTTACATTTGATGATGTCTCGTCTCAAGTCTCCCGGGAGATATGGAAGACCTTCAGCAACCAAGATGTAAACATAAAAAAGTCTCAGCAACGGGAATCGCAGTTCAAGTTGCCGAGTGTGGACTAGGCTTATTTTTCGTTCATTAGTAAACTAACGAAGTATAAACAAAGCTTTTATGCCTCGTTAGTTTACTACTGAAACTCATTGAGAGCGAAATACGAGTTTACTCGTTTCTTCGAAATGCAAAAAAAATTACATAATATGTAGTTTATTATATTATAATCCTTCGGGATGAATAAACCTACTTGGTTTAAAATCCCTGAGAAAAAAGGAAAAAAAATATTATAATCCTAACTTTAAACTAAACACAAAACGTTTGATAACTCAATCCCAAGTAACTAAAAGTTCCATAAAGCAGGTTCTTAAAAGCTTACTCAGCTTTGTTAAACGAATGAGTATAGCATTCTACTCAGCCTCAAATTTAAGTTCTTATCGATACTTCTAAAGTCCATAATAGAAGCTGAGTAAAAGGCTATTCAGCCTCCACATGAGACCTGAAAAAAAGATTAATGAAAAAACAAAAAATCCTTTTCTTGCTATGGATTTTTAAACCTTTTAATATTAATCTGATGTTGCTTTGAAAGTGAATGAGTTTCATACTTACTTTAAAAATTTTCATGCTTGGAGATTTGAACCTGAACCAGCGGGGTGAAAACTGAACACGCTACCTCTGTACCATGGCCAATGCTTAGATTGCTGTTATTTTAAACATCAATATGAAATAAACTTAGAATTATCGACTTTTCAAAGCAGGCGATAATTAAAAATGTAAACATTCGTACTTGATCACCAAAGGATGTTTCAACTTATTCCAAAACAAACTAGGAGGAATTGAAATTGAACGTTAGTATTTTTATGTTTTAAGTTGTTTTTTTGTGATTAATTTTCTTTCTATCTGTTTTCTATTTTAGTTTCAAAAATGGAGAGCGTTTAATTCCTCATCAAGAGTTCTCCCAACCACGATAATGAAACTTTGCGGACCTTGTTCAACTATAAAAAAGGCATACAGAAATTTCGAACCCTGCTTATCATATTAAAGAATAAATTGCCACTAGTTGCAAGAGGCTACCGTCGATACAAGCCGGTAATTACGTTGCTCCAGGTGCAAGAAGAAAAATCGAATTGTAAACGAAAAGATGTGTTTTTCGGTTAGTTAAATATGAATATTCTTTAAAATGCAAAACAATGTAAAAAATATATAAGACTAGCTGACCCGGCAAACTTTGTTTAGCCTGTATTTTTGAGATTTTTTTAATATTTTAGCACTGTTCCTTAGTCAGCCTTCCTTTTGAGTGGATAAAAGCAAGTGGATACCCTTGTGTCTGAAAAAAATCCAGAATTATAGTTCAATATACAAATAAGTTACGCTAACTTTTGGTTAACGAACTTATTTTCTTCCGGTAACTTAAGAACGCTTAATCTATCAAGTTTCAATTTAGTTTAGCCATCATTTTTATTCAAAAACTCCTATCTGATCAAGTATTTTAAAATTGCTGAAGATTGATTTGAACCGAAAATGGACCTTTTTTGCTGGAGTCGTCATAAACTGAGTTTTTTTTAATTGTGTTTACCTCTGTATTTAAATACATTGAAGTTTTCTTTAAGCATGATCGTCAGAATAGAAAAATTAAAAAATGAATTGGACAAAACCAGAACATTTAAAGAATAATGGAAATAAACTTAATTTTTAATTTTTTTCTTCATTGTTTCAAAAGTCGTTTTTTCGGACTTTGTACTAAATATACTTATTGAATCTTATTGTGAATGGACAGAGCTGAGTTTGACAAATATTTAACGATTCATGAAAAGTCACTATTCATCTCATTTTACAGCAACACTTTTTTAATCAAAATCTATATATATAAAACAGGGAGAGAGACAGACCATACAGAAATGTGCGAACACGCATAACTCTTCACTGGATCATCCGATTTGCATGCGATTTTTTTTGTTGTGTTCGTCTTCACGCGAAGAATAACACAACGGAGAGATAATTTCAAAAATGTTTTTGCGGAATTTGAAAATAAATTTTTAGTTTTAATTCGTATCAAATAAAAGTCATGGCACCCAATTTCCATTTTTTTTTATTCGAATCACCCAGAGTGGGAAGGCGCCAAAAGCAATCAAGGCTTACTGATGTGCATTCATCTCTCTATAGGAAGTTTTGGCGCCCATTTTCGTTGCAAGTGTACTTTTCACGTGGCACCAGTAAAATGGATACTTGGATGTGATTTTCCGTATGGGGTTCCGCAACTACGAAGCATAGTAAAGCCTGTACGAAGAGTATTGACAATATTTGTTATTTTTTGCATCAGAATCAAGGCAATTCTAAATTTTTTTTAGATGTTTGTTCGTTCACCGTTAATTTTTTTTGAAATGTCATATTCTTAGCAACTCAAGCAATATGGCTGTAAAATTTCCAATAGACTCAAAACAACTCAATGAGATTAGATTGAATTGGAACATTTTATTATCAAATCATTTTTAATGAGTTTTGGTAACACCAATAGAAAGTCATTTAACTGGTAAAAGATCACCTTAATTTATTTTTTGTTGATTTTATCCAGTTAGTTTGAGAATTGAAGGTTATTAATTTTGTGATTCCAAGTAAATTGAATCATTATGATAAAAACGGATTGGAGGATCAGGAAACATTGGAAAATCCACACTACCTTTCATGCTCAGTGGTTAATCGGAACTTTTGAAAATTTTCGTTATATAGGACTTTATCTTGATATAAGATCCAACTCTCAGTTTCAGAAGTCAGAAAAAAGGATCGCAATCAATAATATCATCAAGTACTAAAAACTTGAAAGAATATAAAAATTTAACATTTAAGTAAAAAGCATGCCACCAAAAATTTCGAAACATTTAAGTATAGAGAAAAATCAGAACCAATACACAAAAATACAAAAAAAAAAGTTTCGAACCAGATATCAGATCAAAAAAACAATCTATCAAGCACAAGTGAGTTTAAGAAAATAAACACTTGAATTCTATCAACAAAAATAGAATCAAGATCAAAGAAAATCAGCTTTTGAATTCAAATATAACCGAAAATCCAGATTCATAGAGCCAAATTCAGAATATTGATATAAATAAACAATCAAATTCAGAATTAAATTGAACTGTTTGGATTACAGTTTCATAACATACGATCATGAACTAAAATTTTAAATAATTTTTGATTGTTATGAATTTTTATTCCAAATACTCAAAATAGATTTGCCTTCATTCAAGGTTTTAAATGTTAAGAGAAAAGTTATTCCAAAACATGACAGTTTAAATTCTATTTTTTTAATTTCCTAATTTATAGTGCAATTTGCCAAACCCTAACTGAAAATTGAAAAAAGATAATGATGACACAAATTATTGAAGACATTTTTATACATTATATTTTGATTAAAAAAGTGTTGCTGTAAAATGAGATGAATAGTGACTTTTCATGAATCGTTAAATATTTGTCAAACTCAGCTCTGTCCATTCACAATAAAATTCAATAAGTATATTTAGTACAAAGTCCGAAAAAACGACTTTTGAAATAATGAAGAAAAAAATTAAAAATTAAGTTTATTTCCATTATTCTTTAAATGTTCTGGTTTTGTCCAATTCATTTTTTAATTTTTCTATTCTGATGATCATGCTTAAAGAAAACTTCAATGTATTTAAATACAGAGGTAAACACAATTAAAAAAACTCAGTTTATGACGACTCCAGCAAAAAAGGTCCATTTTCGGTTCAAATCAATCTTCAGCAATTTTAAAATACTTGATCAGATAGGAGTTTTTGAATAAAAATGATGGCTAAACTAAATTGAAACTTGATAGATTAAGCGTTCTTAAGTTACCGAAAGAAAACCAACCAAAAGTTAGCGTAACTTATTTGTATATTGAACTATAATTCTGGATTTTTTTCTGACACAAGGGTATCCACTTGCTTTTATCCACTCAAAAGGAAGGCTGACTAAGGAACAGTGCTAAAATATAAAAAAAATCTCAAAAATACAGGCTAAACAAAGTTTGCCGGGTCAGCTAGTATAATGTATAAAAATGTCTTCAATAATTTGTGTCATCATCATCTTTTTTCAATTTTCAGTTAGGGTTTGGCAAATTGCACTATAAATTAGGAAATTAAAAAAATAGAATTTAAACTGTCATGTTTTGGAATAACTTTTCTCTTAACATTTAAAACCTTGAATGAAGGCAAATCTATTTTGAGTATTTGGAATAAAAATTCATAACAATCAAAAATTATTTAAAATTTTAGTTCATGATCGTATGTTATGAAACTGTAATCCAAACAGTTCAATTTAATTCTGAATTTGATTGTTTATTTATATCAATATTCTGAATTTGGCTCTATGAATCTGGATTTTCGGTTATATTTGAATTCAAAAGCTGATTTTCTTTGATCTTGATTCTATTTTTGTTGATAGAATTCAAGTGTTTATTTTCTTAAACTCACTTGTGTTTGATAGATTGTTTTTTTGATCTGATATCTGGTTCGAAACTTTTTTTTTTGTATTTTTGTGTATTGGTTCAGATTTTTCTCTATACTTAAATGTTTCGAAATTTTTGGTGGCATGCTTTTTACTTAAATGTTAAATTTTTATATTCTTTCAAGTTTTTAGTACTTGATGATATTATTGATTACGATCCTTTTTTCTGACTTTTGAAACTGAGAGTTGGATCTTATATCAAGATAAAGTCCTATATAACGAAAATTTTCAAAAGTTCCGATTAACCACTGAGCATGAAAGGTAGTGTGGATTTTCCAATGTTTCCTGATCCTCCAATCCGTAATTATCATAATGATTCAATTTACTTGGAATCACAAAATTAATAACCTTCAATTCTCAAACTAACTGGATAAAATCAACAAAAAATAAATTAAGGTGATCTTTTACCAGTTAAATGACTTTCTATTGGTGTTACCAAAACTCATTAAAAATGATTTGATAATAAAATGTTCCAATTCAATCTAATCTCATTGAGTTGTTTTGAGTCTATTGGAAATTTTACAGCCATATTGCTTGAGTTGCTAAGAATATGACATTTCAAAAAAAATTAACGGTGAACGAACAAACATCTAAAAAAAATTTAGAATTGCCTTGATTCTGATTCAAAAAATAACAAATATTGTCAATACTCTTCGTACAGGCTTTACTATGCTTCGTAGTTGCGGAACCCCATACGGAAAATCACATCCAAGTATCCATTTTACTGGTGCCACGTGAAAAGTACACTTGCAACGAAAATGGGCGCCAAAACTTCCTATAGAGAGATGGATGCACATCAGTAAGCCTTGATTGCTTTTGGCGCCTTCCCACTCTGGGTGATTCGAATAAAAAAAAATGGAAATTGGGTGCCATGACTTTTATTTGATACGAATTTAAACTAAAAATTTATTTTCAAATTCCGCAAAAACATTTTTGAAATTATCTCTCCGTTGTGTTATTCTTCGCGTGAAGACGAACACAACAAAAAAAATCGCATGCAAATCGGATGATCCAGTGAAGAGTTATGCGTGTTCGCACATTTCTGTATGGTCTGTCTCTCTCCCTGTTTTATATATATAGATTTATGTCATTTTTCCATTTTGATTAAAATATTTGATTTATTTGTGGGTTAAATTCGTTGTTCTTGTAGAGACGAACCAGCTAAAGACTGAATAATAAAGACGAAAAAATCGTTGCTCGTACATTCGAAGTTCTGATATTCTGTTATTCACTCTTGTGAAAAATCTCAACGCTAACGTTTGTATTGAAGTTCTATATAAGTTCCTCATGGAACCAAAAAGCTCGTAACAAGTTCTGTTTGGAACCAAAAAGTTCGTAAGAAGTTCTGCATTGAACCAACAAATTCGTAAGAAGTTCATAACGAAGCACGATGAGCCTTATTGAATTCTGGATTTTTTAAAGTACTTGGAACGCACAAAAATGTTCTATGCTACTTGTTTAGACTTTTTATGTTCGGTCAGAAGTCCAAATAAAGCACCTATTTTCATTTCTCTTGAGTACCTTTTACTCAGCCAAATGTGAACTTCTAATGCACAGGATTAAGTATCTATGTGACTTTTGGTTTACTGGGAATGCTTCTAAGTTTGTACAATTTGGTCCAGTGGTTTCTGATATAAAGAGAAGACATGCGTAAACTCGTTTCAGAAAAAAAATTGTTCTGCTGATTTCTTCCGAGTTTAGGGTGCTGTTTACTGAAACGACAAGCAGCGCGTTGATTTGACATAACGACAGCGCGACATAACTGCTCTCATTGACTCTCCATGGAAAAAGCGTAGACCTGACATACTGAGCTCTTTGGAAAGCAAGACAAAGCTGATACCAGCCCAAGCAACCAGAATTCCCTTAAAAAGGTTTGATAGAAGCTTAATCAGCTCTCGTTTTTGTCTGAAGAGAATGCTATTCAGCTTCTAAGAGAATGTCAAAAAACTTCTGCGCGCCGAAAAAAAAACCCGGTTGACAGATTGCTCTGACAACCAGATGACAGATTGCGAAGTTGCCGGTCTATCATGGTCTATCTCATTGATTTTAATCATATTGTTTTGATTACAAAACCTACTTAGGCCTAGAGAATTAAACCGCTGATCTCTAGGTTGCAATGAAACTCACCAGTCGCTCGACCAATCCAGCAATAGTTCATTGCCACTGTTATAATTAGTATTTAATCTTAATGTCATTCGAAATAATTGAATGGGTTGATCAATAGATTGTACCTTATTTCGTTTGAAGGATTTTCAGTACTTTTAATAAATAATAACAATAATTCGCATCATCTAAAATTTATTCAAATACAATTTGAATTACTATTACATTGATAGGAAAAATTCTTGAATTTCATTTGTAAATATCAGTACTGATATAAACAAAACAAATACCATGACAAGAAATTGACAGATATTTTTGACATGTTGCTTAGAATTCCCATATGAAGTTTCCTAACGGTGCGTTAGAAAGTGTTAAGCGAACGTTATCGACCTTCTTGAAAGAAGTTGCATTAAAAGCGCTTAGAAGTTCCTTTATCGACAACTTAACCTTTCAAAGGGCGATGGAAGTTCCTGAGTAACTTTAACGTGACAAGAGTCACCTGAAGCACCCGTAAAACATTTTTTCAGCCAAATGTGAACTTCGGAGTTCCATCTTCAAGTAAAATCGCGACTTTTGGTTGCTTGGGAGGGTATTTTGTAGCGCGACAAGGAAGAAATCCAATGGGAATATTGTTTTTCCTCAGTTAATTTCGGGTTTTAAGCACAATAGTTCGAAGCTTCGTCCGAATTTGTGATAATAAACTAAATAATATCTTAATCAGTGAGAAAAATCTCATGAATTCTTATCCCCAAAAAAAGTAGTAACTTTCAACTTTTTTGAAGCGTGATCTGTAAATCTGAGGTTAGTTTTAAAGAAAAGTCTTTAGAACATGTTGTTTCTAAAGATAGAGCATTGACGCTCTAGACAAAGTTAGTGAAAATTGAATGATCTACAACTTTTCTGAAGTCCTCATTGTGATAAGAAAATTGATTGGAAAATGGAAAAAATCTCTCACTTTTAGCTGAATTGATCAGGACACATGCGCATTTAAAAATAATGAAAAATTGTAGTTCATATCATCAAGCAATTTCTACATTTAAGCCTTCAAAAAGCTCATGATAGTTTTTTTTTTGTTTTTACCACTATGCACCGGTGCGATTGATTCGGTTCACTACCGCCAAGAGCTTGTACAGCAGGGGTTCTTGGTAACTGTATTTTAAAACTTTATCTAAAACTTTACCTGATTTTATTAGACCTTAGTTTGGGTTATTAGAAAAATGAACAACATTACAAGCATATTAATTCTTACCATCCTTGTTTCATTGCAGGTGAACGGCCTTACCAATGTGATTATCCGGGCTGTTCCCGTGCCTTCACCCAAAGCGGTCAACTGAAAACACATCAACGGTTACACACCGGCGAGCGGCCCTTCATCTGTTCGGCTGCCAATTGCATGATGCGTTTTACCCATGCCAATCGACACTGTCCGGATCATCCTTACGATACCCTGAAGCGTTGTGACGATTTTGTAATTCAAGCGATTCCTGAGCAAAACAGCGAAGTATTGCGTTGGTTGGAGAAATATCGTTCCGAGCGGGAGGACAGAACACCAACCAGAAAGACACCGAAAAGGCCAAATCAATCTTCTCAGAATGAAAACGAAAATCGGAGCGAACCAAGCAGACGACACAATAACGAAAACTATGCCGAGAATGGTTCAGCCTTCCAGTCTCCACTAACACCGCGATCGCCTTTCAAAAGCCGCAAAGGGTTGATGTGCGAACTGGACATGAACGCAGGTATGGGTCTATCTGCGAGCCCGATAACTGCAAAAACGAAACCCAATTTGCCAAAAATGATCCAGTGGCAAGAACCAACCAGCCAGGAGGAAGACGATTCCGGTGATGAATCAAACTGCGAAATTCCTGCTCGATCAACATTCAATCCCAAGAAAAAATGGCTACGAGATGCATGGCAAGAAGACTTGGCTAAACCGCTGGAACCGAATATTATTTCACCTCAGGTTTTATCCAGCACGACATCAACAGCAGCATTGAAACAGCAACTGATGAGCAGCCCTGACAATAGCAGTCCAAAGCACCAAGTTATCACCATAGACCCCAACCTAATGCGTCCTACCGTACTGATGGTGGCCAGCAAAGACCGCGCTCGACCTCTCGATGAGCAACCGACTATTCATACTACAAAAAAAGTACCCGGTACTCGACCTGAAGAAACCAACCGAAAACTTCAGGGAGCCCTAGCTTTAATGCAACTTGCTACCGAAGAAACACAAGCCTTCATAGGACAATACGGGTCAGACATGTTGGCAAGCACTTCCAGTGAAATCGTTCAAACACATGATCTTTCGTCGACCATTATGACTCCCAGCTCTTCGAACTCGCCGGCGGGATCTTCCTGCATCAATCCCAGTGAGACGACGCCTATCACTCCTCTACACATACCGCTGATTTCGACTCTGTGCAACGATATAGATTACAGCATACCGTTCACACTGGCCGCTGAGAACTACGCCAACGGCAACAACGCCCAATAGACAAAATGCGGCGCGTCTTTCAAAAACCTATGTGGATCCTCGCTTTATAACGTTA
Source organism: Uranotaenia lowii (assembly GCF_029784155.1). Classification (NCBI taxonomy): domain Eukaryota; kingdom Metazoa; phylum Arthropoda; class Insecta; order Diptera; family Culicidae; genus Uranotaenia; species Uranotaenia lowii. The sequence continues at coordinate 336,687,813 of NC_073692.1, forward strand.
GTCTTCGAACGTTCGATCTCCGAAATGTCTCCTAATTCACTTTCTTCTATTTTGTAGTACTACTTTCGAGAAATTGTTTCTATTTTTATGAGCTTTTAATCGTTTAAGATTATCCAAAGAATTAACAAGCAAAGTAGGATTGGTAAAATGTGGAAAAATAAGGGTATTACAAACACCCCGTTAACTCTGTACCCTGTGATTCGTCTGTGTTTCTTATCATTAAGGCCTTCAAAATTCGTTCTACTTACTTTGCTTTATATTTTATCAATTTGAAAAAAAAAATGTTATTTTTTGCTAGATTCTAAGATCAAATTGAACTTTTTCAAACAAAACTATCAACACGTAATACCATAAGTACTATATCTACAGATAACCAGTGTAGGAACATTTTGTCTAAAAAATGATCTATTAAACATTCGTGTAAAGATCACTTTCTCTTTATCATAAAAATTTAAAATCTCAAAATTTCGCAGCTGAAGAGAGCTATTTATATTTAACTAGAAACATAGCGTGAATAGAAAGCTACCGCTAGACGTTGATAAAACGTTTCCCAAAAATAAACCTAAAAACAAGAAATCACACAATGTACATTGTAACTGTTTGTAAATAGTTTACCAGTAATAAGTAAAAGTGTAAACTCATATTTTTATTTGCTAACCATTATCATAATAGAAAAGTTCCAATTAAAATTCATTTAAATATCTACAAGCGCACCTCAATTTGTTATTGAAAGAAAATCCATAATCCATTCTCTGTAAAGAACAATTAATTTTTATTTGCTCTTTTTAGGCATCTTCCAGTCACAAAAAGTTTTGGTGGTTATAATTCGTTATTTGCTCAAGTTTAAATTCGCTATTAACTCATAGATGGCATTAGTAGATGCACCTACATACCGCCATCTACTTAAAAACACTCATGTATTTTGTATCCTTTTTTTAATATTTCATAGAGGCATGTTCATTTGTTTGAATATCTAAGATTTATAGTCCTTTGCGTGGGTTGTCGAAAATGTCTTATTTTTGTTCAGATTTGGTACTCGTAAAAGGTCGGTTCATATGACCTAAATAACCCCACCTATTTTTATTTATTTTTTTTTACAATTTCTTTATTTGAAACGGCTCATACCTTTAGAGACGCCACCTATGAGCAAATAGAAAATTCAAGCTTTTATACGTGACAATAAGACCGGAATAACATTCGCATTCGCAGGAACAGTCGCCTAAAACTTCTGTTGGCTCCACGCAACAACTCTCCGTGTTATGAAATTACAGTCGGTCAGAATTGCAACATCTTCTCACTTCTCTTTCGAGATTACGGTATACTTCCTGACTGTTAATTCCAATAGAAGCAAGGTCCCCCATTTCGTAGCCTAAGATTAAAAAATCTCTTAAAATGGTGCAGCCCCCACAGAATGTTGAGGGTGTACTGGCTGAACCCTGCGGACTTTGTGGGGAAGAGGAGAAGTTATTTTAGTCAACGTTTACTTTAAAGATAGATGCAGAGATCTCTACGACCCATCGATAAACTTGAGGAGGTTTTGGAGCATTGTTAGTAATGTCGGGGAAGGTTAACCCTAGGAGATGCTAGGCCAGCATTGCGGGTGATGATTTCGTCCTATACACCTCCTATGCTCCTAAAGTTTCCTACTCCTAGCACTGACTATGAGGCTTGTGGACAAGAATTCCTAGAATTATAAATTACTTGGACATCATAATAAGAATTATGCACAAATGATTGTTAAAATTTAATTTTACAAAAGATTCGCGGGCCGCGTGTTGCTTATTCCTGGCTCATGCCTTTGATATTGGTCTTTTTAAACTAGAGTTTAAAATCATAATTCAAAAATAATTTATGCTTTTCACTAGGCTTTGCCATAATGATATTGTTCATAGATTATGATTATCTGAGGGGTATGACGAGCTATATTTTGAATATGCTTCTAACCCTATGTTCCGAAAATCAATCATTTTCGCTGGGCCATACTTATTACTACATTCAGAGCCAAAAAATCGAGGCAGTCAATTATTTCTTTTCCAACCAATCATAAACCATCATGCATGACAACGACGCTTCTGTATTAAATTTATATAATCTACTGAAAATGTTACTTAAAATATACTGAATCTATTTATACAAATTCTTTTATTCATATTTGTAAGAAATAAGGGGCCGTTCAGATACCACGTGGACAGAAAATGAAATTTTTGACCCCCTCCTCCCCCTCCGTGGACAAGCGTGGACATTTGGCCAACCCCTACCCTCCTCCCCGGATGTCCACGTGGACACATTTGAAAAAGTTTTTATTGTAAATATGTACCTAAAATTTGACAATTAGAAAACACCACTTTTTGCCTTTTTGTTATAGAAATGGCTGATTTTAAAACCGAATAAGAATTTCCTGATATTAAAAAAAAATATTTTTTTTAAATTTCTTAGTTATAATTTTAATCATTTGCTTCCAAGTAGCTACTTATTGTTAAAACTTAAACTGGAAAGGTATGCCATTTTAAGATTTTGATTTTAACATCTTAATATTTATTCAACTCTAGAAAATATTTAGAAAGTAAGTATGTCCACGTGGACATGACCCAAACCCCTACCCCCCTCTCCGTGGACAAGCGTGGACATTTCCATACCCCCCTCAGCCCCCCCTACCCCCCCCCCCCCCCCAAGGTTGTCCACGTGGTATGTGAACGGCCCCTAAGTAAAATTTCGGTTGATCGTTAAAGGGTCATGATTATGGAATCCACAACCTCTAATGTGTATTATTTGCTATGAGAAGAGCTTAGCGAGAGTGAAGTCTAATAAAAACTATTACCAAGAATATGTGGTAACACTGGAAACAATCTTGTTTTTGACAAAAATAGTCTTAAAACTCTTTATGTTCATGAAAATACACAATTTTTCCAGATAAATATCATTAAAATGTTCAATTATTTTAAGTAAAGACTCGCCCGGCAGCACTGTCAGCTTGAATCGAAAGCTCCGCGAAAGCTCATTGCGGTAAGGTTGGCAGCATTGTGTTTATGGTAACCCCAAGCTCGCGTGCATTGACAGATCTGCCAATAAGAAAAACGGAGCCAAAAGCGCAGAGTGATAAAACGAAGAAAATATAAATTTGAGTTTAAATTTCGAGAATTCAAAAATTATTTGAATTTTTCGGCCCACGAAAGGCCTCGCACGGTCCCGATTGTGGTTCGGTTGTACAGTAGAGGTGGTACCAGGTCCGGTTCGAGTGGGTGAGCCCAGTTCTGGCTTCCGGTTTTGCGGGAAAATCGACAAACGACTTCGGCTGTCCGACGGGTTGGAGTTTCAATTTCCAGTTGCACTTCGGGCGGTGTATGCTTTGAAAAATCGAAAAATCAGTGCACCACCTTTTTGATACTGTTGAGAAGTAGATTTTTTTCGCGCATTAGTTTTGACTTAAGTGAACAGTTTTTTTTCTTTAACTTAATATTTTTACGTTTCGAGTTTTTGAATCCATAGAAGTAAGAGATAAAAGTTTAAAATGGAAGTTGGTAAGTAATGATTTTGATCTGTTTCTATAAATCAATAACGAACCTCCCACTTTTTGTTTTGAATTTGAAAATTTGAACTAAATATTGAGTTTTATGTCAAATTTCTATTTTGATCTCTTGTTAATGTGAACATGCGTTGTTCCATTTTATTGTAACGTATGTTTGGACTGAAATCATTGAATTCTGAAAATGGAATTTTTCTTTGAAAAGTAACCCCCCACGAGAAAACAACAGCATAATCTCCATATTCGATAACATATTATGCTGCGAGTGTTTACGCAACGTTTGTGTTGAATCGTGTAAACTGGTATGTGTGAATAGGTAAAAGTCCTTCTGTTTTCATCTGAATTTTCAATCAGGATAACTTTTTTGCTTTTACGGAAAGTTTATTAAAATTATTTTTTTAACAATTTCATTCAGAGTATTTTTTGGCTTTGAACATAACTGAGGTTATTATGTTGTAAAACAATAAAATAAACTAGTCTCCTAAGCTGTTTGAAACATGTTCTTCCTCCCAACAGATGAAAGTTATCAATATGAGGATGCAGCTAGTATCGATGATTTCGATATAGATGCGCTAGATGAAGGGAATTTCGCTGCTGGTTCCGATGATTTGGTGGATTATTCCGACGGAGAGGATGCAGATTTATTTAGCTACATTAAAGCAGAGGTATTCTTTTTTTAAATTTTGCTTACTTATATTGTTCTTGTCACTTAAAGGTTTTTTTTTTATTTCAGGACTCACAGATCAGCGGGTTCCCGCAAGCTGTGGTGTCAAGTCCGAATATAACTGTTCGTCGAGTAGTTAGCGGTCAATCGGTCAGTAGCACTCAGGCACACAGAGTCGTATCTAAAGGTCCAAATCTTATACGCTCAACTAACGCGGCAGGAAAAGTAGTTCTCATACAAAAATCATCGGCTGCGACGACTTCTGCCCCGGTAAAACTGTTAAATAGTACGAAAACAAGTACCACTCCTGGAGCAACCACTTCGTATCACTTGGTAAAAAGTGAGGATGGCGCAGTAATGATGAGACCGAAAGTGACAGCAACTCAACCACAGATGATTCGTCGTATCATATCGACATCCGAAGGCCAACCAAAATCGAAAATAACCGCTCCGACCCACGTGGTCATTCAAACTAAATCGGCAAGCAGTGGTACCACAACCAAAACTGTAACCGTCGCAGAAGCTCATCAGATGGGCCTTCTAAAAAATAAAGCCAAACCAGTTATTGCTAGAACGATACCGGCCAATGCTGTTGTGCCCAAATCTCCTATCAAAATAGTGAACCGCAATAGTCCGACAACTGTTGTTCGGCTTAAACAATCTCCGGTCGCCGATGGTACGACGCAACAAGTACTCCTTAAATCAACTGCCGCCAGCTCTACCAAACCTGGCATTTCGTCCCACAAAATGCTCATTTCCTCGGGATCACTCCAGACTAGCCAACAATCGGGACAAATCCAAGCGATCAACATACCCGGAAAGGGTATTCAGTACGTACGATTTCTGAATAAAGCTCCAACCGTTACCAAAACAGTTAGTGGTGGCCCAAGTGGAAAAGTTATGCCGGTTAATGCGGCTGCCCCATCGGGATCGAAAATCATCGTTCAAAACAACAAAACATACGTTGTTAGCAATGGATCTGTCACGGCAGTTCGGGCGGCCCCTTCTCAGCGCTTGGTTGGCCAACCTGTTGGCCAAACCGTGGTTCGAAAAACCGTAGCAGCAACTAGTGTTACCGGGTAATTTTTTTGTAAACTTTTAACACTTTAGAGCTTTTTTTTAACTTTTCTGTTAACATTCATAGTGCAATACGTAAGAACCCGGAAACCACCCGTTACATAGCGGTGGTCAAAAAGGAAGATGGAACATCACCGGAAACGGTTACCACTCTAACGGCTTCCCAACTAAGTCAACTGAAGGGCACAACCGTTACAACTGGTAATACCAAAACAAAAATTCTCATGATCCCACCGGATCAAAGCCGTAACAAACCCGCCGTGGAAGGAACAAGCTCGAACACTTCGTTACCCTCGATCGCATCCACGACGCGAGACTCTCTGAGCGGTAGCTCGGAGGATGAGCTACGTCGAGGACCGGCCGTGGGGACCATTTTCCCAGACGAGGCTTACAAGAAGCGACCCTGCAACTGTACCAAATCGCAATGTCTGAAGCTGTACTGTGATTGCTTTGCCAATGGGGAATTCTGCTACAACTGTAACTGCCGGGACTGTTACAACAATCTGGAAAACGAAGAAGAGCGGCAGAAATCGATTCGGCTTACCCTGGAACGGAATCCTAGCGCGTTCAAGTATGTTTTTGTTATCCGTCTTAAACTCGCGTTCAACAACTGACTAGACGCATCAAAGCAACCGAGAAATTTAACCTTTGACTTTTCTCACTTCTTCCCCACAGGCCAAAGATCGGTGCAATAAGTGCCACGGACGAGAACCAACGGCAGCACACCAAAGGTTGCAACTGTAAACGGTCCGGTTGCCTAAAGAACTACTGCGAGTGTTACGAGGCCAAAATTCCCTGCTCCGCCAACTGCAAGTGCATCGGTAAGTAACGTTTGCCCCATTTGTTTTCTTTACAAACTCCTTTTATATACCACGTGCTTTGTCAGTCGCGAGATAACATGCTTGATCGAATATAACTTTTCTTAGCTGAAACATGTGCTTTTGTATCTAGCGCACAACGTCGAACAACAGAAAAAGATCTAGTAGGTGGTTTGCGAAAAAAAGAGTACCAGCCTGATAATCTTCATGCTGTTTTATGCACTTGTAAAAAAATTGTTGAATCAAAAATCGCGTCACAGATCACAGATTTTTTAATTTTTTTACAGAATTCTCTAATTTACTAAATTTTGTATGCCTTCTTTAAAAAAATCTGATGTCACCTTTAACTTTGGATTTCTGACTCAAATTCATCAATATTTGAAAAAAAACTAGTAATTTAAACTTATAGGGTCCAAACCGGTTTTAATGAAACTGCAAAAACTACTCTTTTTGTTGATGTATGACAAAATTTTTGAATGAAATTAAGAGAATCAGCTTTAGAAAAAAAACAACCATATGTTTAAGTCAAATTGCAGGATATTTTTTTTTTTGTTGCTGAAAACGTTGATTTTTACCGGCAACATGGCTCGCTAGATCGCTAGATAAAAACTGCTCTTTGTATTCAAATGAAATAAATATGGCCTAACGTTCATTCTGGCTATCGTCTATTCGGCCTAGCTTTCTTCTCTTTAAGATTCATTCGACTTTTTGAATTTCTTCCAAGTTCAGGGTTCGGCTTATTTTACGCAATCATTAGCGACTTATTTTTATTGCTAATAAACAAAAGAACATGAAAGCTTCATGGCAGGTGAAAGTAACAAAATTATTTAGAACAATGATTTTCAAAGTGGTTCCTACTGATCTCTAGGTGGCGTTAAGAGCCTAGAAGGGGTGGTGAAAGAGCTCAGATCTATTAATTTTTGTTGTTCGAAAACACTCCTAGGAGGTGGTGAGCTCTAAAATATCTAGACAAGAGGATGTTGTGGTGAGTGAAAAAAGTTTGAAAACCACTGATTTAGAAGAGAAAAGAAAACAATCAAGATAAATCAAGAACAAGTTAAACCAAGAAAAACCGAAAAAAAAATCCACAATCTAGAATTTTCGAACCGACATTTAAGTACCAGACTGACATTTTGGTACCACGGATCATTGAAATCAAATGGAAACTGACGTTTTGGTTCCAAGTAGGCAGTACGGTCCGTTTGTATGTGATTTGACATTTGCTTCAGCCCCTTAACATGAGAATAAAACAAGAAAAAATGATATTATAAATAAAATACAAAATTAAATAAGATTAAATAAAGCAAAATTAATTAAGATAAAACAAGATAAAACAGAATAAAACTGCAATAAGCACAATAAAAAATAACGAAACAAGATAGAACAAAATTCAACAATAAACAAAACAAAATTAAACGAATCAAAAAACAATACATAAAGAACAAAAAAAATCAAAATAAAACGAGACTAAAACAAGCTCACCTCTCATCCAACGGGTTCGACACATTCCTGAAGAAGGCTGGCCAGAAGGTCGGAAACCGATACCAAACTGTGGCTACCGAAGCCACAGCTACAGCAGGCCACCACCGGACCCAAATGGAAAACTGATAATAAGAAGAATAACCCCTATAAACCCCTTCCTTGTCCCTTGTTTAAAGTTTTTTTCTTTAACTGTGTTGTCGCCTATTACAGCCCCCTTCCCTACTAACTAGTGATACGAATACCCTTGACACATCAAAACTTTGTAAAAGTAAAAGGCTTTTAATAAACTAGTTGTAAAAAAATAAATAAAACAAGCTATAAAATGCATAAAACAATATTAAACTAGGTAGAACAAGCCCAACTGCAACTAAAAGCTTCTCTAGTTAAAACTGAGTGAAATATTAAAAAGTTTAAAATCTGACAGACATTTTGTCAAGCAAAAGTAAAAGGAAATGATTGAATTTGATAAAATTTATAAAACTTTAAATATCTGATAAGTTGACAACATCGTTATAAGTACAAAATATTCAACCTTCATGCCAAAACTTTTACGCAAATCTAAAAAAATGTCCCACTGATCTCATGTTTTCAAAACTTCAGATCGTACATTACCGATCAAGTTAAAACCAATTGTAAAAAAAGCTGTATGATGAGCCATATGCGAATGCCACAGCTGCATCAAATAAATAAAAGCTCATACACATAATAAAAATTATCACCTCGCCAAGCAATGATTGCGGGAGAGAGCAAAAAAAAAAAACAAACCGAACTCCGGTTTTTTTTTTCATCAGACAGGGGGCGACCAATCAATGTAAAACCTGCACTCTCTCCCCGCACTCGACGATGGCAAAGAGAACGAGCGCTGCTCAAGTGGACGCCCCAACCAACGAACGTAGCGTCAACTGTTTCGTTAGTCGGTTGGTTGGTTGACTTCATCCAACGAGCTTTAGATATGCGATGTGACTAAGCGAACTGAACTCTGTTTTCATTTGCCCTCTTATCTCATCCGATTTTTATATAGGTTGTCGCAACACGGAACAGTACGCGAAAGAGTACAACGATTACACCAGCTTGAACAGTAGCATCGGTGGAAATTTGTCGGGCGGTGCCAACAGTGGACTCGGGCTGACCGTCGATTACGATCCGGAATCGGCCGACGAAAGCATGGCCGAACTATCAGCAGCTGGTGCGGTGGCTGGACCCAGTTCTGCGACAGCAACGAGCATACAAGGCGGAACGGGCTTCAAAGTTGAACAGTTGGGTGCCACTAAGCGATCGGCGCAAGAATCCCCGGACCTAACGCAACTGCCACCCTCCAAACAACCGTACAACTTCATGACCCCGGATGTGATCGAAGCGACGGTGCAGTGCATGATTGCGCAAGCCGACGAGTGCCAGAAGCGAGGTTGCAATATCCGAACGGCTGAAAGGATGATTCTCGAAGAGTTTGGACGCTGTCTAGTGGAAATTATCGAGTTTTCCACAAAATCGGACAGCTAAATTTAATATTCGGTTACAGATCAGCTATAAAAATCGATAACAAAAATCGTGTGAAGACATATGGAAAAAATAGCACATTTTGTTTAGCTCCTAATTGATTGTAAATTACAATACGTACCATAACAAAATCGTAGTTTAGCCCAAAGGTAAGGTGCCACGAAATCACTGTGGCACGAAAATCTCACAATCAATCGTTATTTAGCGAAATTTGGTTTTAAGGCAACGACAACGTGCATTATCGGTAGCCACCCAAATGAAGAAATTTATATATCATATTGAACAACTATTGACTATTTATTGCGAGAAGCCATTATGGACCATTTAACGCTTTTGTTTGTTTTATTATTATTATTATTTTTAGATATATTAGTTTAACACGATGCTTAAGAATGCTAGTCTAAAAATAAACTTTAGTTGTCCCATAATGAGTAATTGATTCACAATACCACCAAGCGTTGATACGTCGAATCAATAATGTGCTGAACTGGAAGACGCCGAACAAGTGTCGAGTTGTCAATAATTATTTAACGAATAAATTATGGAACCAATATAATATTATTTTTTCTTCTCAGCTGCTTACTGTTAAAAGTCAGTATAGATCTTTAAACAAATAATGTACAAACATTGATAGCAATAAGCTTACTGTACTTGCAAGGTTTACAAGTGATTATTAATATTTCCTAAACTAGAGAGAGATGTGAACTAAACAAATATATTGAATTAAGAAGCGAAATTTACTGTAATAAAATAAAAAAAAACCTCTTAGAGAATCGTTTGTTGTTTCCGAAAGAATTATACTTTTATAAGTTTATTGGAGCCACAATCACAATCTTTTGACAAAAGATAGTCATAGCTATTTGTTGGTAGGTAAATGACACACCACATTTTTTTATTTTATTAATTTATTTAACAATCTTTGCACATGCTTCAAAATGTTTACAGAGATAAAACTATCCTATTTTAGAATTTTTAGAAAGACTTCGAAATATTTAAATTAAATTCAAAAGCAATTTAATTCAATAAAGCAAAAAACATCTAAAGGGTTGTTTTGACAGTATTGAGCTCGGCGCTGAGAAAGCCTTAGCGATTCCTGAAAAGCCAAACAAATTTGCATTTTTTCTAACAGTCGGACTATTTGGTGAAAATCATCAGAAAAATGGTGAAACTTCAGCTAAAGTTCTAAGGAAGTTTGTCTTAAAAAATATTTCAACTAAATATCCATAATTTATTTACATAGTATTCCGTCTCACGACAAAACTTGACGAACATCATTCTTAAAATTCACTCGGTCCATGGCAACCGTTCTCCAATTCCTCGGGCACCCCACGTTCGCCAGATCACGCTCCACTTGGTCTAACCACATCGCTCGTTGCGCCCCCGCTCGTCTTGCTCCTACCGGATTCGTAGCGAACACCTGTTTTGCAGGACAGTCGTCCGGCATTCTCCACCTCCGGCCAGCTTTCACCACCTTCTGGATACTGGGTTCGCCGTAGAGTCGCGCGAGCTTGTGGTTCATCCTTCGCCTCTACACTCCGTTCTCCTGTACGCCGCCAAAGATGGTTCTTAACACTCGTTGCTTGAATACCCCGAGTGTACGCAGATCCTCCTCGAGCAATATCCATGTGTCGTGCTCGTAGAGAACAACCGGTCTAATGAGCGTCATATACAGGTTACACTTCGTGCGAGGGCTAAGTCTTCTCGACCGCAGTTGCTTGTGGAGTCCATAGTAGGCACGACTTTCGCTGATAATTCGCCTCCGGATCTCACGGCTAGTGTCATTGTCTGCGGTCACCAGTGAGCCGAGATAGACAAAGTCTTCGACTATCTCCAGCTCGTCGCCGTCGATCGTGACCTTGTTATTACTGGACAAGCGGGTTCGGTCGGTCTCGGATCCGCAGGCCAGCATGTACTTCGTCTTGGACGTATTAATCATTAACCCAATCCTTCGTGCTTCGCGTTTCAGTTTGCGGTAGATCTCCTTCACCGCCGCAGATGATCAGCCGACTAAATCAATGTCATCGGCAAATCAGATAAGTTGACTGGATCTGTTGAAAATCATGCCCCGCATTTCGCCCACCGCTCGTCGAATAACACCTTCTAGCGCCACGTTGAACATCATGCAGGATAGACCATCACCTTGTCGACGCCCCCTGCGCGATTCAAATGAACTCGACAATTCACCCGAAATCCGCGCACAGCAATGCGTTCGATCCATCGTCGCCTTGATAAGTCTGATCAGCTTCCCGGAAAAGCCGTTCTCGTCCATGATTTTCCATAGCTCGTTACGGTTGATCGTGTCGTATGCGGCTTTGAAGTCGATGAATAGATGGTGCGTAGGGACTTGGTGTTCCTGGCATTTTTGGCGGATTTGCCGTAATGTGAATATCTAGTCCCTCGTTGACCGTCCCTCCATAAGGCCGGCCTGATGACTTCCCACGAATCTGTTTGCTTGTGGCGTTAGGCGGCGGAGTAGGATTCGGGACAACACTTTGTAGGCGGCATTGAGGACAGTGATCACTCGGTAGTTCTCACAGTCCAATTTGTCGCCCTTCTTGTAGATGGGGCATATTACCCCCTCCTTCCACTCCTCCGATAGTTGTTCTATGTCACAGATCCGGACTATCAACCGGTGTAGGCAATCGGCCAACTTGTCCGGGCCCATTTTGATGAGTTCAGCTGCGATGCCATCCTTCCCAGCCGACTTGTTTCTATTCAGCTAGCGAATGGCTTCCTTAACTTCACTCATCGTTGGGAGTGGCTCCTCTACGTCGTTGGCTACGCCGGCGATGTATCTTCCCCCACCGTCTTGATCTCCTGCACGTGCGCCGTTCAGGTGTTCATCGAAGTGCTGCTTCCACCCTTTGATAACCTCACGATTGTCCGTCAGGATGCCTCCGTCCTTATTCCGGCACATTTCGGCTTGCGGCACGAAGCCTTTGCGGGATGTGTTGTGTTTCTGATAGAGCTTTCGTGTTTCTTGGGAACGATGCAGCTGCTCCAGCTCCTCGAGCTCCTTCTCCTCCAGGCGGCGCTTTGCTCCTGGAAAATCCGTACTCGCTGCCTTTTCCGCTGTCGGTGATTTTCCACATTTCGACGGGTGCCTCTTTGCACTACTGCCGCCCGCGCGGCATTCTCTTCGTCCATCACCCTGCTACACTCCTCGTCGAACCAGTCGTTCCGTCGAGTTCGCTCCACATAACCAATGACGTTCTCCGCAGCACTGTTGATGGCTGTCTTGAGCTCGCCCTCTGTCGGCAGCGCTGCTTCGACCGATTGCGCGTAGTCTGCCACTGTAGGGTCCACTTAAAACAATTCCCGATTTGGAACAGCTTATTCTTTTATCAAATACTCAGCTTCTAATTTACACGTTTTTACTCCTAAACTGTCATATTACTTTTCTCCTCTTTTTCTATGCCCCCTTTGATTTTACATAAACTTATGTTTGTTATTGCAATCACAACACTTATCATCGAGGTGCGACCCTGCAGCAACGACCTCAGGTTGCTTCAGTCGTACGATATTTAACCGTTGTTAAATACGGAGAGCTTTGGGCGCATCTTCACCATAACCAGATAGTGGTCTGACTCGATGTTGGCGCCTCGACAGGATCTGACGTCGACGATGTCCGAGAAGTGCCGGCTGTCAATCAAAACGTGGTCGATCTGTGATTGCGTTTGGTACGGTGATCTCCAGATGTACTTGTGTGGGAGGCGGTGCTGGAAAAAGGTACTACGTACGGCCATTCGTTTGGAGGCGGCGAAATCTATAAGTCTGAGGCCGTTTTCATTGGTCAGCTGGTGCGCTCTGAACCTCCCAATTGTCGGTTTTAATTCCTCCTCCTGGCCGACCTGAGCGTTAAAATCTCCGATGACGATCTTGATATCATGTTTTGGGCAACGGTCGTATTCACGCTCCAGCTGCGCGTAAAATTCGTCTCTGCCGTCACCGGTACTTCCTAGGTGAGGGCTGTGCACGTTGATGATGCTGATGTTGAAGAACCGGCCCTTGATTCTCGACCGGCACATTAGTGAGTTGATCGGCCACCACCCGATCACGCGCTTTTGCATCTTTCCCATCACTATAAAAGCTGTTCCAAGCTCGTGTGTGTTGCCGCAGCTCTGGTAGATGGCACGACCATCTGGGTACGTTCGTACCGTGGAGCCCTTCCAGCATACCTCCTGCAGCGCTACGATGTCGAATTTGCGGCTCTTCAATTCGTTGGAGAGCACGTGGGTACTGCCCACAAAATTTAGAGATCGGCAGTTCCATGTTCCAAGTTTCCAATCGCTAGTCCCTTTTCGTCGCGTGGGTCTTTGCCGATTTCCATCCGAAATTTGTTGTTCGTTGCTTATGTTTTTTGTAGTCACAGGCTCGCAAGGCCCGCAGCTAACCCCACTATCTCGCAGGAGGACCGTCGTGATGTTGCTGTTTTGGGTCCCGAACACCACCAGGACACTGTTGCACTCCGCACGCCGCCCCTGACATGGAGAACAGATGCGTACGAGGCCCCCTGACTCAGTCTGCATGCGACCAAAGCATCCACCGGGGTTGGGTACCCGATCTCCGCTAAGGTTGCTCGCACCCCAGCTAGCACCACGGGGAGGTAGAGAATCGGAGTTGCAGACAAGAGGTGATATGGCCACTACCCGAAGGTTGGGTGTATGGGGTCTCGAGTTGCACATTGTCTACCGTTCGCTAGCCTAAATATCCATAAATAGCTTCCAATTCAGCTCACCAGATAAACAATACGTAGTTTGATAACAGAGATACGCGTGAAATAAAAGTGCATGTTTCAGAAGAATGATCCCAAAATTTTGGCCGTTACACCATACTACGGGATGATCCCAATCTTTTGGACGATGACTTAAGTAGCTATTTTATATATTTGAAGTACATTGCAAATTTTTCGCACAAAATTAAACAAATGTGTTTTAATAAGTATGAAAAAAGGATTCGAATGCAGCTCTAAGTCATGTAAACTGAATATTGACATTTTGTCAAATACATACAAAGAGGTTTTGCTCACGATTTCTTGAATTTCTCTCAGTTTCTGAAGGGATGAGTAGTATCTAGAACACACTAAAGTGCTCCATCTAATTCAACGGTTTTTTTGCCAGATTTCACGACTATTTATTCTGTCTGAACAGTTCAATCAACTCGCGAATAGTCCGTAGTGAAAATCCGTGACGAGTTTCATTCGAAAAAGGCAAATCCGGTGCGGAATTAACTTCACAATATTTTTGTGAATCCCCTATTGTTGTCATAAGTGCCACATTGAGTGCTCCCTTCAAAAACGTTTATCCGTAGCGTGATCGACAAACGTTAACCAAATGTCGAAAGCTACGAGCATGATGTCTGCCAAAACAACGAGGTCCACATCACAACCATCTCTTATTGCTGAAAGTGACTTGCAAGCTAAAAAACGCTCGCGAGAGGATCTGGATGTGGCTGGTACCGAAAACATTGTGAGCCTAAACGACCTATGGACGAAGATTGAAGCGAAAATCGATTCTTTCCACACGCAACTTGGAAAGCGAATTGACGATATCGAAAGCAAGCTGACTTCACTAAAGGATGAGTGCTCTGTACAAATCAACACCTTGGCAGCCGATATCAACGTTGTCAAAGCGGAGGTCCACCTAGCCCATGAAAATACCAATCGCCTAAGCCGGAACCGTGAACTAGTTATATCTGGGATCCCCTATGTGCCCCAAGAGGATCTCGGTAAAATATTCCAAGGATTAGCCGTCACTCTTGGTCTCAGTTCATGCCCCATTGCCGAACTAAGCCGACTTGCTAGATTTCCAATTATTCCTGGATCAACACCACCCATTCTCTGTGAGTTTGCCCTCAAAAGTTCAAAGGTAATTTTTTACCAAAGATATATCGGTTCTAGAGCTCTAACGCTACGTCATGTTGGTTTCGATTCCGACAACAGAGTTTACCTGAATGAAAACCTTACTCTTGAAGCGAGGAATCTACGCAATGCGGCTCTTAAAATGCGAAAAGAGGGTAAAAAAATCGAAAAAGTGAATACAAGAGATGGTGTTGTTCACATAAAAATCCAAGGCCGCTCTGATATGATTGCTATTACAAGCCTAAATCAGCTATCGGCTATCAACGAAACAAACCTTTCCTGAAAAGTTTTTCTAATCCTTCCCATATTCCTTTGAATCCTATCCTTTTTTCCTTTGACTCCTATTACCGCTCCTGAAAGTAAAAAAAACTCAAGATACGTACAAAAACCCTTTCCTAGTAAAATCATTTTCCTGCCCACGATTTTCCGTGATTCCGATCCTTAGCTATCCGTGTATCCACTCCCCTCCTAAAAGTCATGCAGTTTCTACTGCCCACCGTGCTGTTGCTGCTGCTGCTGCTGCCCTGCTGATGCTGATGTTGGTCACCGTTCCCGATGCTGCCGATGGTCCCCCTTCTAGATGATGCGATGTTGTTGTTCTCCGAATTTGTTGCGGCTAATTTATCCACCCAAGATGAACCCGAGATGGTGCCCTGATATTGGTCACCGATTTTGTTGCTGCTCATGTTCGCCCCAACATAAGCTCCTGATGCGTGCTAGTTTGATGTCATCATAATTTTGAAATCAGCTCATTCAAAGCTTGGAAATCAGTGGATCAAGGAAAAAAACGACGTCATCATTATCATCATTATCGCTATCATCGACACTATTCCGATGACATCACTGTCTGGGATCCCCCATCAGCCGAGAGACCGACGCCTATACTCTTGAGAGATTATCCTACCCGAAGCTGCCGGAAAACGAAATCAATCCAAACCAAAACATCAACCCGATGGTATTCCTGTGCTTGGAGGTACCTATTGCCAATGCATGGCCCTATGGATCGAATGGATGGAGAGGTACCTAAGCTGAGAACGACGAAGATACCCCCGAAAGAAATAAGCCGTGAGAACGACGTCCATACTCTTGGAAGCCGCTCCTGGCCGAAGCTGCCTTGAAGACGACGTCTATCCCGAAGCCGTACCAAAACATCGACCCGATTGTCTCAAGATGACCTTTCTAAAGTGGAATCAGAAGCTGTGTGCGACTGGAGGTGCCCATGCATGGCTATACAAGCTGGAGAACGACGTATATTTCTTTTGTCAACCTTTCTTCATCCAACCCTACCATGTGGATATGGCTCAAACGACTGGAGGTGCCCAAGCTGGAGATCGAAATCGCATCGATCGTCAAAGTGCATCTTTTCTTCCCAACCGTACAACGATTATGGATCAACTGGATCGAGTGGTGCCACTAAGATATCCCCAGGAGAGTGAGTACGCAACATAGATGAGATACCCTTGAACGATCCACGAAGCCTCCCTGCACGTATTTTTTTTTCTCACTCCATATGCAACATGTTAGAATGAATCTCTCAATTGACAGTATTGATCATGTTAATTGCTTTCAATTCTTATTATTACTGTAACCGTTGAAGTTAGTTGGATGCCAGTTGATAAAATTTATAGTTACAAAAAGTTAAGATGTATGAGCTGTCGATTGTTGCTTATAATGTAGATCGAGTTAGTGAAGTAGACTTGTTTTCTGATTTATTTGTTTTCATCCCTTTTATACCCAATGGATGATTTTTCAGTGAACGATGCCTCGACGAGCTATTTAATACCTAAAGCTGTACTAAACTCCGCTCTTTGCAACGATAAATTGAACATTGCCCACGTCAACGTTCAAAGCATTTGCGCACGTAGTATGAACAAATTTAATGAGCTTAAAAATTTTATTACTAACAGTAAAGTGGATATTTTGTTCTTGTCAGAGACATGGTTAAGCGATACGGTTCCAGATGCAATTATTTCCATTGATGGTTTTAACTTAGTAAGAAATGATCGAAGTAGGAATGGTGGTGGAGTAGGTATATACATCAAGAAAGATTTTAGATTTAGGATTTTATCAAAATCCGAAAATGGAAATGGTAATACAGAATTTGTATTACTCGAATTGGTTTGTAATTGGAGTATACTACAACCCCCCCGGACAAGACTGCTCTGAGCTACTCCAAAATCATCATCAGCAATTTACCATGCGTTATGAACATTCATTCTTGATAGGAGATTTTAATTACAATCTTTTAAAACAATCTACCAGGATTGATATCTTCAAAGAAACATTATCGAGCATAAATTTAACATGCATTAACAATGAGCCCACCTTTTTCCATAACAATGGTAGCTCTTTATTGGATTTACTACTGACGGATTCATCTGAGAGTGTTTTTAGGTTCAATCAGATTTCTTTACCTGGTCTGTCCAACCACGACCTTATTTTTTCTTCACTAAATTTCTCGAAACAAGATGATCCTGGCGGTTATTGGTTTCGTGACTTCTTAAATTTCGATAGTGGTGCACTTTTCAATACTCTGAATGACATGAACTGGAATTTTTTTTTCAGTATAGATGATTCTGATATGCTTGTACAAATATTAAATTCCTTTTTGTTGTCGCTCCTTGAAACTCATTTTCCACTGAAGTTTAGAAAACATCGTAAAAATACATGGTTCAATAGTAATATTGAAAAAGCCATTATTAACAGAGATCTAGCTTATAGATCCTGGAAACGATCTAAATCAAGTGATGATAGAACGCTTTTCAAACGATTGCGCAATAAGGTCAACACCTTGATAACTAAAGCTAAAACAAGAGATGATAAAGCAAAATTGAATATGAATTTACCTGCTAAAAAATTTTGGAATAATTTGAAGTGCTTTGGTCTAAGCAACTCCGAGAAGTCCTCATGTACCTCCGAATTTTCTGCTACAGATGTAAATCACTACTTCTGCTCTAATTTCACATCTGATAATAACGAAGAAGTCTTGATTCATCAAACTGAAACTGGCTTTCATTTCAAACCTGTTTATGAACATGAAATTGTTAATGCAGTAGCTTCAATTCAATCCAATGCTACTGGACTCGATGACATTCCCATAAAACTTATCAAAATAGTTCTTCCTAGCTTGCTTCCAATTCTCAATCATCTTTTCAATACTATAATCAGAACATCTAAATTTCCATTTCAGTGGAAAAAAGTTAAGGTAATTCCAATCCCCAAAAAAGCCAATAACCATAGTATTTCAAACTTAAGACCAATAAGCTTACTGAGTTCGGTTTCAAAAGTATTTGAAAAATTAATAAAGTACCAAATTTCGAACTTCATTAATCAACATAATCTTCTTAGTAATAATCAATCCGGCTTTAGAGCTTACCATAGTACCGAAACTACCTTAATGAAAGTCCACAATGACATCGCCACAACTCTTGATAAAAAAGGACGTGCCATTCTTTTGCTCATAGACTTTGCAAAAGCCTTTGATAGGGTGTCCCACAAAAAGCTAGTTAAAAAATTAATATCTCACTTTTCTTTTTCTGGACCTGCTGCTGAAATGATAAAATCATATCTCCTAGGACGTTCCCAGGCAGTTTTTACAGATGGATGCTTTTCGGAACTAACGCCTATTGAATCAGGAGTACCTCAAGGCTCAATTTTAGGCCCTATTCTATTTTCCATATTTATAAACGACTTACCATCAGTTTTAAAGTACTGTAGCGTTCAGATGTTTGCAGACGATGTACAAGTTTATTTCTGCTCTGATAATTTGATGCCAATGAATGTTGTTAGCGACAAAATAAATTATGATCTAAAAAAAATTGAGGAATGGTCTAGTTTAAATCTTTTACCTATTAACCCGTCAAAAACTAAAGCATTACTGTTCAACAGATCGAATAGGAGTACAGAAACTCCTGCACTATACCTGGCAAACACCGCAATTATTTTTACAACTTATGCTGAAAACCTTGGGCTTGTTTTTGACCGTGAATTGTCGTGGATCAGACAAGTCAATAGACAATGTGGCAAAATTTATGGCTCATTAAAGAAGTTGAACTTAACCACAAGGCATCTCGACGTTGACACTAAGTTAAAACTTTTCAAATGCTTTATATATCCACTATTCATTCACGGAGATTTTGTTTATTCCAATTGCTCGGTTAGGACCATCGATAGGCTTCGAGTAGCGCTCAATTCATGCGTTCGTTACGTTTACAATCTGTCTAGATTTTCAAGTGTTTCCCACCTCCAAAAAACGCTGATCGGTTGTCCGTTTGAAAATTTTTATAAATATAGATCTTGTGCTATAATCCATAGAATAATTAATAGAGGATGCCCGCAATATATTAAAAGATTATTTGTTCCCGTAAGGAACTCCAGAACCTCCAATTTTGTCATCCCAACTCATAGTTCAGTTTATTACAACAACTCGTTTCTCGTTAGAGGCATCTCCAACTGGAATAATCTTCCTACCCAACTTAAATCCATAAAATCTAAATCAGAATTCAGGAAAGCTTCACTAGCAAGGTTTGCATAAATTAGGTAACAATCGGATATTGAATAGTTAGAGATAGATATGAAAGTGCTTAAGAAACTTAGCGTAGAAAATTAAAATTGAAATTCAAATCAAAGCAATCCCAAATTGTAACACATTAAAAGATTTTGTCTTACGTTACAAGAATTAATAAATAATAATAATAATAATAATAATAATGAGATCAAAAGAATTCCAATATTTAATAAGCTGGCTGAGAAATGTCCGATCAAAATTTTCATGTTTTTGAGCGGGCGATTTCAAACATTTGGCCATTTGTTTTTCAAGTTAATCAAAGTAAGTTTTTTTTTTTTCAATAAAACAGGCTTTTGGGAAAGACTGTAAGCCAGTTATGAAGTGCTCGAA
>NC_073692.1:336708130-336723898 GCF_029784155.1 Uranotaenia lowii
TGTATTTTCTTCAACTTTGGAGCTTCCTAATTATTTTTTTTTAGAATTTTAATGGGATGAAAAAAATGAAAATATCCAATCAGTGAATAAGGTTTAAAAACTATACACTCTAAATATTTTTTCGATTACGGCATCAATGCATTCCGTTTACCTCGCAGTATCTTTTTAATTCGCCTGGATAGAAGAAAATAAAAATATTGCTATAAATTATATATGGGCTTAATCATGTGATTTGCCATTTTCTTCAATTTTGAAAAATTTATAGCTTGTTTTGTGATACAACATATCTTGAGATTTCCAAATTGTAAAAAAGACAGTGTTAATATTTCCTGCAGTCAACCTTTCCACAAACGTCAGCTTTCCTGAAAGATGAGTGTTACTATCCAAGAGAGGGACCACGAGTTCTCAATACTTCAAATTCAGCTGAAATTACTACAAGGGGTCATTCAAATATTACGTAGGGGAACTGGGGGCAAGCTCGGCCGCCTACTAAAGAAATGCTCATTTTGCAAGAACTAAAAGTAAATTTTTTTCTATTTCCTTCACAAAATCATTGCTTAGATTGTCTTTAATAAGATATCTACGCTGTCTGTGATTTTACCGTTTTTTAAAAGTATAGTATTAAAAGTATAGTATTAATTTATAACAACAGTGAAAAAACAGTATTCATAAACTAGTGGAGGTAAAACCGGCACACCGTGGGGATAAGGCCGGCACCGTTTTGGTTCAAAACTCATCCATGATAATTTACTGAATTTTTAAGTTACGTTTACGTGAGTAAATTTGAACCTTTAGATTTGTATGGGTTTTGTACTGACATTTTTGTTTATTCTGTGGAACCGAGCAACTCATAATTTTTGTGACAATTGTGCTAATTTATAAATTCTCTAAAGAAAATTTCCACTGAACAACTTTGTCGAAGACCGTGACTTCGTATCTGTATCTTATTGGACCAAAAAGTTATTAGCTTTTTAACAGGGGTATGTATTTTGGCATTGATAAACAATAAATTCAATTGACACCACTGCTTGGTGCCTACACGCTCTTTTTTTTAAACTTAAAATTAAGTAGTTTTGGTTCAAAACAGCACTTCAGTGGCTTCCCTCAACTTTGAGTTTGTTTGGGCAATAGCAAAACTAAGTTCTGATATGCATACTCAATACTAAGTTCGGCAGCCGAACTTGAATTTATCCTTTTTTTTCGGGGGTAGCTTATTTTCAGGGAATTAAAGGATGATAAAAATTTTGTTGTACCCGGATGTTGCTGTTCCGGTACATTGCATTGCAATTGCAGAGCGGTGGAAAGTTTTGACACTCCCGGTCAAAGAAAACTTCCGGATGTTACTTCCTACGGGAAGTAAACAACATCCGGAAGTTTCCGGACATTCCAAGCCGCTCACCATATGATGACAATGACGGACAGAATTTTACGCTGACACGGTATTTTCAGTCCAACAAAGAGAGTTCAATTTTTAGTTCATAAGGTCGAACTCAGCTTTGCTCCCTCGCCGAAGGAAAAAAAAGGATCAGTTTTGAGTTCGCAGTTCGAACTCCATTTTGAACCATCGCAAGGAGGAAAAAGGGTACTTAACTTTAAGTTCATAGAAACGAACTATGTTTTGAACCTCGGTCGTACTTAATTTTGAGTAAAAATAAAAGAGCGTGTAGCGAGGTATTGCATAACTACTTTTAATGCAACACTTCGTGAGGCTCCAGCAGTGATGTCAATTGAATTTGTTGTTTTTCAATGCCAAAAGACAGACCCCCGTTAAACAGCTAATAACTTTTTTGCCTAATTAGATACAAAGTTACGGTGTTGGACAAAGTTGTTCAGCGAAAAATTTCCTAGATTTTTATAAATTGGCACAAAAACCATCAGGAGGCTCGTCTCCGTAGAAGAATTAAAAATGATGGTGAGTTTCAGTACAAAATATTCAATTTTCCCATACAAACCTTAAAGTTCAAATACACTTATGCAAACGTTACTTGAAAATTCTGCAAAAAAATCATGGATGAGTTTTGAACCAAAAATAAGCGTTGTAGACCCCAGGACTTGAGAAATTCTTCCACACTGTAAAATTGTCCGTTCCCCAAGGTAGGAACCTCAGACGAAATATTTTCTTACTACCCCTAAGAAGAGGTGGAAAATTTTAATGCCGCTCGGCGCTAACTCTATGCGGACACAAATGCGCTGAAAAGTGTACTGTATCAACGTTGATACTATTGGAAAAACACTGCTGGCATAAAGACTCGAGCTCCCAAGCAAAATGATGCACATTTTATTAGATTTTCATCCTATTGCAAAATTTTTCTCGAAATAAAAAAAAAGTGAGAATCGAACCCAACGTAACATTTTTATATCGACTTGCCAGTCCGATAACTCAATCAGTGCACCAAATGAATCAGTTAGCAAACGAAGATTTATTGTCACCGTCTTTTGCCATGGCTGATCACCAAAAAAAACGCAATGCGTAGACCGTCTGCCATTTGGCCAGTGGTTTGTTTTTTCATCCTCATTTGTCTTAGATGGGAATGAGATAGAAATGGAAATGTAAATGGGATGGGAATTCCAATAGGAATATGGATGGGATGGGAATTGCAATGGGAATAAGATGTGAATTTGAATGGGATGGGATCTGGAATGGGAGTGATAATGGGGTTGGGAACAGGAACAGGAACAGGAACAGGAACAGGAACAGGAACAGGAACAGGAACAGGAACATGAACAGGAACAGGAACAGGAACAGGAACAGGAACAGGAACAGGAACAGGAACAGGAACAGGAACAGGAATATGAACAGGAACAGGAACAGGAACAGGAACAGGAACAGGAACAGGAACAAGAACAGGAACAGGAACAGGAACAGGAACAGGAACAGGAACAGGAACAGGAACAGGAACAGGAACAGGAACAGGAACAGGAACTGGAACAGGAATAGGAACAGGAACAGGAATAGGAATAGGAACAGGAACAGGAACAGGAACAGAAACAGGAACAGGAACAGGAACAGGAACAGGAACAGGAACAGGAACAGGAACAGGAACAGGAACAGGAACAGGAACAGGAACAGGAACAGGAACAGGAACAGGAACAGGAATAGAAATAGAAATAGGAATAGGAATAGGAATAGGAATAGGAATAGGAATAGGAATAGGAATAGGAATAGGAATGGGAATAGGAATAGGAATAGGAATAGGAATCGGAATCGAAATCGGAATCGAAATCGGAATCGGAATCGGAAAGGGAATGGGAATGGGAATGGGAAAGGGAATGGGAAAGGAAATGGGAAAGGGAAATGGAAATGGAAATGGAAAGGGAAAGGAAAAGGAAAAGGGAAAGGGAATATGAATAGGAATAGGAATAGGCATGCTTGTCCAACACCTCGCAAACAGAACAGAGCAGAGAACGAATTACACTTTTATCATTTCGGTTCCCGAGTGCACTGCTCAGCCGATCAACGTTCACTTATCTTTTTGCCGAGTGCGCCCGAATGCGGTTGCTCTGACGGTCGGGTGGACGTCGCTCGCTCTAAAGAAAAGAGAAGGAGCTGGCTAGAAAATTGTGCTCTAGCGACGCTGCTGAGTAGCTCAGTGTATCAAGCCAGAAAGATTTCAATGCAGGAATGTTTTCTTCAGAAAAGCCGTTATGCAGAGCGGAACAGAGCATCAGTCGAAGAGGTCCAATGTAGGTTTAGGTATGAACTATTTTTGTAGGTAGCCGGGTAGGGCACTTCCTGGCAAGTTATTTGAAAAACATGGGGAATACCGGGTCAATAATCTGAAATTTTCCATTCCAAAAACTGAGCAATATCCGTCAAAATCTGAGGAAATTCCAGACATTTATCTAGTGAAGAAAAACGACTTAAATTTTTTTGTCGCAACACATCAGCAGTGTTAAATTTAAGTTTAAAGCATACGAAGGAAAGTTTTGGTTTGATTTTTTATGAAACAAACTTTCACAAATCCAATTTTCAACAAACAATTTTAAACTGAATTCGATTTTCTTGTTTCATTTTCCAAATAATCAGGGCAAAATCCAAGTAGTTTTTTCACAATATCCGGGCATCCGCTAATTGCTGTATACTTAGGTTTATGTACTTTAAAATCGTACGTGGGTAGCATTAATTTACAAAAGCAGCGATTCGCAAAGTAACATTTACTAAAATTATCCAAAAATCTTTGTCTATTAAACAAACCGTAATTATGCAGGGATCTGGAACAAATTTTAGTAATAAAATGCAAAACTTTCACAAATCTTAAAAATTTAGGATTTATCTTCCTTTACCGCTACGTTTTTGATATTTTTCGACCGAAGAAAGCTTTCGTAGCTAATCATTGATCCTGGTGCAGAACATCAATCTAGAGGAACTCGCTTAGGAATGACCAGATAGGTGTTTTATAAAATTTAAAGTCGAGAGATTCAAAAATAGCGCGATAATAACAATAACTTTTAGAAAAGCATTTTTCAAGTATTTTTTTTTTTAATTTAACCGTATCTCCTTGGGTAAAGATTGTAGAACTTTGACATGTTAAACAAAGTTGTGTATTCTATTGAGATAAATAACTTTGTAGAAAAAACTTAAGCTCTAAAATGCTTAACAAGAAAGTTATGATTTATATCACGCTATCGGTGGACCTCTAAACTTTATTTTTCATATCAAAATATGCGCTATATTATACAGAGCAATGTTGTCGAAGACACCAGCATTCTATCTTGACTACCATTGGTGTTATTAATTTAGTTCCGTTAGATTTATGTTCTGCATTGTAAATTCCGACGCACTTCGAAACATCGATCCAGACGCAACCGATGAAGACAAACCGAGTTTTCTGGTAAGCGTCTCTTTCGCCCGAGTGCGAACGAATTTATCTGCACTGAGAACGCACTTCATCAGTTTGTTTGCTTCTCTGGCCCACACTTGGGTGGACGCTTGGTCGCTCTGGAGGTAACTGAGCATTTTTACAGATTCTCCGTTTGGGAAGAGCACAGCGAAAAAAATACACGCTCTTACTCTGAACGGGCTAATCTGAGGAGCGATGCCAAGCATGGGAATAGGAATAGGAATAGGAATGGGAATAGGAATGGGAATAGGGATAGGAATAGGAATAGGAATGAGATTGGAATTGGAATGGGAATGGGAATGGGAATGGGAAACGAGAAACTATTTTCTATTGCCGGTTTACATACACACTCACAGCTGCTTATTGCCAGTCATCTTAGCCGATGGTTGCTTGCCGGAGGTTGGATACAAAGATTTTTTTTCTAATATCGGTTTACATTCTCACACTGTGGTCGGTACATCATTCGACAATTATAATCCTGCTTTGTCTTGTGATGGGATATGGGATATATTTAATTTGGTTTCTTTTAGACATATGCAATGCGGTTGCGTTGGGAGGGCAATGCCAGTGATGAGAGAGCTTGTTAATACGGGTCCGGCATAAAATGTTATGCCAATAATTCCACCTCCAAGGAAGGTGATTAGTGGAGTAGATTCTGATTTGTGGGTGTATGTTTCAACGATATTTTTTAAGCTGTTTGATCTTGCGGATGATTCTGAACACATTTTATCAACACAACTTTGAAATCCGCCCTCGTTTTATCGAACTGGATTAGCTGTTAAATATCGTTACTAATGAAAAAGGTTTAATAGACGTTCTAGCTGTAACATTACTCCTCAATTGAGGCCCTAAAATCAGACAGAGCCAGGTGATCAAATTGTTAGTTTTAAGTTGCCATGAATCCATATTTTGAAAATTTATTTTTGGATTTTTTTTTCAAAATGTAGAAACTCTACAAAACTCGAAAAAAAATTCGATTTTAAGGTTTTAATACTAACTAAATCCACTGATTAGTGTTGAGAATATCAACATCTAAGCGATGGTGGGAATTGTGTCCAATTGAATGTTCCTCTTAGAATTCTGTCTTTTCGATACACTTGGATCGACCTTTATTATTTAGCTTATTATTTAGGTACTTTTTGCGTCATATTTGAATATAATTTTTTTTCAACATTCTTCTTTAAAAACGTTTTTAAACCTAAAATATTGAACAGCTATCGATAAATTTCAAGTGTTTTCGACCGTTCGTTTCCCTGGAGGTATAGGATTCCGACTATCCGGTGGACCTCGCTCACGCTGTCTGGGACAGCATAAATTCATGGCTGGATTGAAACGCTGTCGAGTGGAACATCATCGCAGCGATTCCGGGCAGAGTAATTTTTCCACATCCAACGAACAAGCGAACGGACGACTTCTCGATGACACCGCCAACACTTCGCTCTGCCAGTATCTACGATAATGGTTATCCTCCTGGCCGCCAGAAGCAAGAATGGTGTTCAGAATATGTACAAATGAGCCAATCCAACCCCATTCGCTTATGAAGTCTGTGTCCAACAACACGAACCGAGCCCAGAGAGCATTGTCATTCCATTGATCGCCTGATGTAACCAGTGTATATGGTCTGAAAGGACATTTCCTCGCGTTTTTTCCTTTTTTTGGGCCTAACCAGACCCAGGGAGTAGGCCCGTAACCGGTGAATCCGAAACCATTTTTCGGTTGCCAACCTTCGAAAGGTGGTGGCATTATGTCGGAAAATGTTCGGTGCATCAGCTTGAGCCGGGGCTATTGTGCCATCCATAGGTATGCTAAGAAGTAATTGGAAGTGAAATATGAAATACCGTGGAAAATGGCTGTAAAAAGGACTACCTCTTTTTTTTATTGCCGGCTTTATTAAAACGACAGCAGTCGTCGAATATCGGATTGGTTGGTTTGGTCGCAAGCATTTGTTCTTCGGGGCGGGCTCATCTCCCACTTTCCGAGCTCCCGCCCCAGCCCAAGAAGAGGATGATGGCATCGGCGAATATCTCCTACAAGTTTGCCGAAGGTGGAACCTCTCTCGTCGTTTGATATGCCAAGGGAAATAAAAAGGGCCGGAATATTGCCGGCTGTATCCGGTTTTATGGTTACGTCAATTTGCGATGGCTCTGTAGGAATGGTTACGATGTTCCGGATAATTATGTTTTCGGCAGCAATTTGACGTCCTTTTGATAATGAGCAGTTTCGGCTTGCTGGAGAAAGGTACACCGGGAGCAAACGTTCTGGGCGAAATGATATGATTTGTTTGATGACATTATTGTAGGTGTTTCTGGGGGCTCTCTCTATTCTGGGACGGTGTGTTACTTACAATTTTGAAGGCTTAACCTTACGAATTTATTGCCTAAAATATAGTTATTTCGAATCTGCTTTACGATTACATATGAAAACATCATTTTTGTCTCAATGATCTCAATGATAATTTCTTTATAACAGATTTTGAAGTTATCTAAGGTTAAAATTATCGGACACCTTCAAATGTTGCCTAGAAGTTCTAGTTTTGAAGATATGGCGTACCAAACATATATCATTTCACTTGCTATCTTAGGAAAAATTGTTCAAATCTTTTGTAAGAAATCATATTAATATTGTAGAGAGTTGCAACACAATCCTTTTGAAAATATTTTCAACTATGTTTTTCTACAATCGATCTATAAATTTCAAAAAGTAGAGCTGATAGACAAATCAAGTTGAATATTGGGGATTTCTTTATTATTTGATAATAATTTTATTTTCCAAACTATCTATGGTTAGATTTGTTCGTGAAAAAATCTAGACCATATTTAAGTGCACAAAACTTTGTTGCAATTTTATCAGCTTTTCTAATAAAGTATCTATAAAAGTTAATGGAAATCTTTTAGGTACACACTTTAACCATAATCCGCTCTTCAGTTTCAATATGACACTATTGGAAGTTTGGCATTCGGGTGCATCCAAATAAAACAATTTCTTCGGGGCCCTCAATGAATTCTTAAAATCTTTAATGTTGCATCATAACTTTTTTTTATGGACGCACCCTGAAAGCCCTTAAAATAACTTCCTAATCAGACCTTGAGTGTCTTTTGTCACTTCTCGCTTAAAAACGCTATATCTCTCTTGTATTTCAACCAATTTTTACCAAATTTATAATGTTTAAAATCTAGTAATGTAACTCAAATGGTTAGAAGCTATATGTTGCATAGAAAAATACTTTTTTTTAAGAAAAACTGAGAAATTGCAAATTGACAAAAAGTTCGAAAAACAGCTACCTTTGAAAATTCGTCAAAAACTCTGTGTTTCGTATTTCTACAATCTAAAAGAGCAAAAATATGCCTAATTAGGTCAACATTTCAGTCCTCTTTTCAAAATTTATTTTGTGTGACTTGAACAATTTGACGGTTCATTGATTGGGGGGGTTTGGTGTCAAATTTTTCTCATATCAGTTTTGTCTGAACAATTCATTCATGAAGAGTATTAAAAATTTGTAGGTTCTATGTTATTATTCAGCTCATAGTTATTTTAGAATAATAGTTAGAAATTTATTTTAAGTCTTATCCCTCGAAATCAATTCCTAGAAATTCATGTTTTTATGAGATTCAAATCATAAATAATGGATTTTCGAAGTTTTATTTCAAGGTTATTAATATAAAAACTTCACAACTTAATTTTCGCTTGGAGATAATGTACAAATCCTTGACCATAAAAATTCATAAAAATTTATTTTATAACTATAAACCTGTGAAAATGTGGTTCCAAACTGACCCTGATTAAATTTAAATTTTAATTTTGAATCTAGATATAAAACTATGAAACTGTGATCTCCTGCAGTTTGAATCCTTATCGATACTCTCTCATTGATATGTTTATGTGTTATGTTAATCATGGCTTTTGAACCTGAGTTCAAAATTTGAATTCCGAATTTGACTACGAATTTTTAATCTAAGATCCAGATTTCTTTCCGTTATGAACCAACAAGCGAAATACGTATCAAAACCCTCAACCAGAAATCTCTTATTTCTATTCTGAATTGTCGGTTTTTAACATGAATTCTTTCTCAAATTTTTGTTTGATTTTGCAATTAATGTGAACAAAATCGGACAACATCTGAGCAATTTGGCAAGCTTAGTTTTATATTATTGAAATTCGATATTCGGGACTTAATTTATATCAAGAAGTGAGATTTTTTTTTTAAAACTGTAGTAGAATTGTGGACCTGGAATAAGATTTCGAGGTTTTGGCTTTAGATATGGGCCTAGATTATTACTCTTGAATCATTTAAGTCGTTCATCAAAATGTGATTAAGAATTTGAAATTTGGAGTTTAGAGAAAAACATTTCGCCTGGCATTTTTAGAATTTCATGGGGAGGAGGGGATTAAACCCCAAATCTCACCCCCCCCCCCCACCCTCCCGTTCTAACGGCCATGTCTCATCAATGAAAATGCATTCACAATTTTTTGGCGCAAACATTATTTTGTCAATGGATAAGTTTGATTTCGATAACTGGTTTAATTTACCTTCGTTTTTGCGTAATCATTCACAGATTTACTTGAATGAACGCTTAATACAGTCAGAAAAATTGCGGAAGTTATCGCTAAACGAAATTGGCAAGTGCTTAAAGACCGAGATACCTCTTAATTCTAGCGAAATAATTTTGGTCTTATATATCCTTTTTCTGATCAGAAGATTCTTTTGACTAATGTTTTGATAATAGAAACAAAAACCAATCTCCTTAGCTTCATTTTTATCTCTTTTATCATAAAATCAATTAGATCAAATTTCAACCACCTAATCTTTTTGTTTTCTTTTTGTTTTCAGGTATGCATCTGTGAAAAAGTAGCGATAGCTATTTAGTACAGAAAAGTAAGTAATTGTACTTTCGGAGATTCTAGAAATACACAGGTCTGACTTAATTCCACCAAAATTTTCTAGCCAGATTTTATCCAAAATTGAGAGAAACCTACTTGTCGTGATTTGCTGATTATAATCAGCATCAGCAAATAATTATTCTTCCTTCATCCCGATTCCGTTCTACAAAAGAAAGGGTTCAAATTATTCGTGGTAGATGGTCCCTTTTGCTAAATAAGTTTTTAATCTATGGCAACAAAAGCTTGTATGGGAGCCCCCTTTTTTCTTCCTATCTTCCACTGCTGGAAATTGGTAGGGGTCTCTAATCATCATCCATGTTTTTCGTACCTAAAAAACCCTCTCATATCAAAAATTAATTTACTGGTAAATAAGTTATTAGGTCTAAAATCGATAAGGAACTCCCTTTTTCCCTCCCTTATACAAAAGTATAGAAACATTTTCACACCCAAATAACTTGCCAAAATTGATTAAATTTGCTTGATTAGTTCTCAAGTTATACCAACAAAATTGTATTGGGGTACCTTTTTCATTTCCTTCGTTCCTAAATGCCCTATACCAAATTAGGTACCATTTGTTCGAATAGTTCTAGAGTTATGAAAAAAAAAAACAATTTTTCGAACCCCCCCCCCCCCCCCCTTTCCAATCCCCTCACAGGAAAAAAATGAGGAGTAGTAAATAATCATAGAAATATTTATCATATTCAAATAACATCGCATGCCAAATTAGGTTCCATTTGCTTGATTAGTTCTCGAGTTTTGCAAAAAAAGAGCCCCCCCTTCTCCCTTCCTTCCTTGATGATTGATGAAGCAGATGTTCAAATAATCATAGAAACTTTTTTTGTATTCAAATACCCTCCCATACCAAATTTAATACGATTTCCATGATCGGTTCTCGAGTTATGCAAAAATAGTAAGGGAGCCTCCCTCCCCTTTCCTTTTTCTTCACTGGAAAGAGAGAGGGGTCCTATTTCAATTTAGTTCTATTTGCTTGATTAAATTTCGAGTTATGAAATAAAAATCATATGAAAATCCCCCTCCACCCTTGCTATCACCGTAATGAAAAGAGGGAGGGGTCTCAAATATTATGGGAACCACCCTCCTCGCTTCCTATTTCCTCACTGAAAGGAAAGAAGGGTAACACACCATTTTAGGAACATTTTCCGTAACCAAATACACTCCCATGCTAAATTTGGTTCCATTTGCATGATCAGTTCTTGAGTTATTCAAACAGTTTTTTTTTTTTGCATGGGAAGTCTCCTCCCTCTTCCCAAAAGGGAGGCTTAAAAATATTATAGAGACCTTCCCCGGCCCTCTAAAATCTCTCCAGTCGAGTTTCACGCAAATCGGTTTAATCAAATATTTATTTATAATTCTGAACTCAAAATTAGAATTTAACTTAGGGAAACGAGCGATGATTTCTTATCGATTTTCGAAAAGGGCGTATACGCCAATTGTAAACAAATCCAGTTCCTAGTATAAACGTATTAAACTTTGTATTTTACATCTAAATATATGATCCTTTTTTAAGTGTATTTAAATTTAATTTTTTTTAAAGGCGAATAGTTTTTTTTATGAGTGTGCATTTACGATGCTCTTTGCGCCCTCTTCATCCTGGGGATGAAAAGTAATTTTTGTTGATTTCCATCTACCGAAGATCCTCTCCTCCAAATTTTATCGCGAACAAAAACGGCCAATAGTAATTCCTGGATCGAAAAGAGGCATTCTTACATTCTCAGATCAATTTTACACAGGCAAAAATGCCAATAGTAGAGATTTTTGAATGGTTATGTGTTAAAATTTGCAAATATGTTCAATGAGATTACTTGTAGCTGCTTTGCCAAGCAAAATTATCCTAAATTTTGCTTCTGCGATGAGTGATTCAAAAAAGCGAACAGTCATTCTGGATATCAAAATTTTGGCGAATAGACAAAATGAGGAAACACATGATCCAAAAATCTAATTAATCCATTTTTCACATAACAAACACGGAAAACTTGTATTTACCTACCGCGGAATGAAATTATGCTTAATATTATTTTTTAAGATTCTCTTGTGTTCTTTTTGGTTCGGGCATCAATTTGGAACTTTTGTCGACCTTTGATGTAACAGACAAAAATTGTTAAATTTATTGCAGTCATCGATCAAAAATGCCTAGATAAATAGAATCTGATATATTGAATGGTTAAAACTAGGTATGTATTGCATAAGAATTGATTGACTCTCAACCTGTCTTCATTAAAGCTCAATCACCAGTGTTTGCACTTGTACGTAAACTCTATTTTGACGATTCGCATTAACAGACTTTCGCACACAACAATCCCATTGAACTTCAGAGTAGAGAGAGATACAGTGAAAAGATCACGTAGCCTGGGAAGCCGGCAGAAGTTGTAAATAAATCACAAACAAAGCTAAACAAATGAACGGAGAAACAGAGAGCTTTGCTGCTCACTTCTCCGGGCCATGTCTGCATGTTGGCTTTGAAGTGATTCAACGAAATGCTGTTATCGAACCGGCCAGCCATTCCTTCCTCCAGCCAAATCCAACTGATTGGTGATAAACGCCTCCAAGTTGAGTGTAACTAAAATAATTGAATTCTCAAATAGTTTTACTATGCAGAGAATTTCACCAATATATGTTCGTATGGGGGGAGCCGGAACCGAGGAAATAACTTTTCCTCATCAAGAGGATAGAACTTTTATCCCCCCGAAGCCCGGGGAAGTCATTGGGTCGTTCCGAGACTTTCCTCCTTTGGCCTGAAGCGGGAATGTGAGGGTCTAGTTGGGGAGTTCCGGGCACATTTCGGGGCAGCGATCGAATCCCAAAGAGACACTCTCCGATTGGGATCTGGTACAACTTTCGGGAGGGAAAAGTTGAACAAGTTGCATATGTATGATTGTGTGTTTCTGTGAACGTCTCAACGAGTAAGCGTAAGGGTATGTGAGTGAGTGGGTACTATATTTGTTCGAACGTGGCCCCATAACGATATAACAACATTGTACGTTCCTGATGCGGAAAATTTCTCCGGAGCAATGCAAAAACTTTGTGATAAAACGTTTGTTTTATTCGACTCACTCTTTTACATGGTTATTTCGCCTGCAGCCCGGTACAAGAGTCGATGGGGGAGATATTCCGAGGAGCAAGTGATTGTTCGTTTTGCTGGATGTGTCCCTCATGTACGGACGACGAACGGTGTGATTCTTGGACGATTCTTTTGCCGCATGTATGAACTTGTGAGTTTCTTTCCAATCTATAGAGAATTTTGTCCAGCAACCCAACGAACGGCTTGGCAAGAATAACAAAAAAAAAAAAACCGGGCCCAAACATGATGGTGACAATCTGGACCGGGCAATGCAGATTGGCAAAATTAAGGAAAAATCCTGTAATGTTTTCTGGGGAATTGCCCACACATGAACATAAGTCCCGTAACTTAACCGGACCGAATGGGCAGGTGGCAGGTCGGCAGTCTGAGTCAGGGGATATCCTGCAGATAAGGAAACAAGCTGTTGGTTTATCTCCCATGTTCCCCCTAGTAAACAAGCATGTTTTTATTTTTGTCTTACGGTTCGGCTGAAGTTAGTGTTCTGAAGTAAAAATAAATGGAGGCATCACACTTTTTCAAAGCTTATAGTACATTTAAGCTTGTGGAATTTTAAATGGATCCCAATAACATTGAAATTTAGCTCGTTTATCTTATAACATAATGTACGAATAAAGTTCGAATATAGTTTTTCTTTAGATACTGTAGGAGTGATGCCCTAGTCATGTCTCTTAAGTAGACTTCGATTTCCTCATAGTTCGAAAGGATAGCGTGAGATAACGAGGTCTTCCGCCCTTGGTTAATGTCTAAAAACTTATTCGCCCTAAAAACTATTCGACATTTTCCGCTTCTTAAAACAAATTATTATTTTGTTTTTGACTCCATACTCATAGGGTTAAAAAATAGGAGTCGTCCATATTACAGACCATTATTTTCTTTTAATTTTTCGTAAAAAGATGCGGGTTTGTGGGAAAATGCTGAAACACAGAATCTTTGACCGGCTGGTTGAAGATACTATAAGGCTCCATCATTGCATACAACCAAATGGTACTTTGAAGAAAAAGGAAGAATGGAACATATCATTATTATTATATTAACAAGCTCTACTTGCCATGCAGGATCTTCCATATCTTAAACCCTCTTTAAAGTAACTCACAGTACAATTAAAGTGGCACTTGAAATAAGTATTGAATCCTTACACTTACTTTGGCATCTTTGGTGTTGTCTTTATTATAATATTAGTTAGTTGTTGTATTAATAGTTGTGCTTTGTGTATCAGCCAATGCAAGATGTGTTTAGTCACCCTATGCTATGCTAGACTTTGCTGTGCTAGATGCGAATTTGAGTGAAAATGAAAACAGAGAAGATCTCATGTATTGATCTGTTGTTCTAAAATTGGATAATCCATACAAAACGTACTTAGCGAAAAAAGTGTTTACGATATCGGCATCTGGTTATGGTATGAAAAGATAAAAGGAAAGATAACAAAAAATAGAGATGAGAGATAAGCGAGTTGAGTCAAAAGAGAGATGAGAAAAAGAGAGATGAGAAAAAGAGAGATGAGAAAAAGAGAGATGAGAAAAAGAGAGATGAGACAAAGAGATATGAGAAAAAGAGAGATGAGAAAAAGAGAGATTTAAAAAATTAAGATGAAAAAAAGGGATTAGAAAAGAAAGATTAAGTGAAATAAAAAAAGAGAGAAAAAAGTGAAAAAAAGAGATATAGAAAGAGAGATGAAAAGAGGTACAGAAAGAAAGATAAAAAGAGAGATAAAAGAGAGATTAAAAAAAAGATTAGAAAGAGAGACATTAAAAAAGAGATAATTAAAAAAAGATAGATTAAAATGAGGGACTAAAAAAAGAGATTTGAAAAAAAGAGATTGAAAAAGAGATATTAAAAAGCAATATTAAAAAAGGGATATTTGAAAAGAGAGATTATAAAAAATAGACAAGAAAGATAAAAAAAGGAATAAAAAAGGATTAAGAATGGAGAGATTCAAAAAATAATTAAAAACAGATTAAAAAAGAGAGATAAAATAATTAAAAAAGAGAAAGATAAAAAAAGAGATTAAAAAAAATAAATAAGAGAAATTAATAAAAGAAAAATTAAAAAAGAGAGATTAAAAAGAGAGATTAAAAAAGAGCGATTAATATAAGAGAGATTACATAAAAGGAGGTAACAAAAAGAGATTAAAAAACAGAAATCTTAAAAATGCGAGATGAAAAAAGAGAAATTTAAAATATGTGAAACGAGAAAAGAGAAAATATAAAAATGAGAGACGAAAAAAGAGAAATTATAATAATGAGAGATGACAAAAGAGAAACTATAAATATGGAAGATGAAAAAATAGTAGGTATAAAAATGGGTAATGAAAAAAGAGAAATTATAAAATAGAGAGATTGAAAAAAAGATTAAAAGAGGAGAAATTAAAAAAAAGTGATTCAAAAAAGAGTGATTTAAAAATAGAGATTAATAAAACATAGAGATTATAAAAGAGAGATTAATAAAGAGATAGTTAAAGAGAAGAGAGACTGAAAAGAGAGATTAGAAAAGAGAGATTAGAAAAGAGAGATTAAAAAGAGAGATTAGAAAAGAGCGATTAAAAAAAAGAAATTATAACGAGAGATTTAAATTGAGAGATTTAAAAGAGATAGTTTTAAAAAAAGAATATAAAAAAGAGATTACTAGAAGAGCGGTTAAAAATAGTGAGATTTAAAAATGAGAGATTTTTTTTAGCCATTTTCAAAAATGAAGAGGTTTTTAAATTATTTTATCGGCCTGTCATATCGGCTTAAAATATGGAGGAGTTCTTCGATGTTGAAATTGGATACATCCAGATGGCGTACCCTGTACAAGAAAAAAGAGAATTAAAAAAAAAGATCAGATAAAAAGATGAGAACGTACTACAGAGAAAATAGTATTAAGACATAGTATAGAGATCATAGTAGATAGTGGATAATAGATAGTAGAGAGAAGAGAAAAGAGAGGAGAAGAGAGAAGAGAGAAGAGAGA
>NC_073692.1:336724398-336758130 GCF_029784155.1 Uranotaenia lowii
GAGAAGAGAGAAGAGAGAAGAGAGAAGAGAGAAGAGAGAAGAGAAAACGTTTGTTAAGAAACTCTAAAAACTTCTAGGTTTTTCACACTTTCTTAATGTTCAGTAGATTGTATTTTTGTATTTCTTACAAACAGACATTCTCATGTCTTAAGTTGTTCGATAGTTGAAGAAAAACGACCCGCATGGACATATAACTTCTCTTTTTCAAAGTCGTTCAAGAAAAATCGTTCAAGTTTCTTTTATCCTTGAAAAAATGGTTCCCATTCACCAAACCTTACCTCAACCTCTCAATTATTTTTTGTTTGTTTTTATTTGCTTTGGCTGATGATATTTCAACAGAAGCTCGGCCAGCGATCTTTACACAGCATCCCGACTGACTACGATGACAGCTCAAATTTTTGTACTTTCATCGTTTCGTCATCTTTCCTCATCATACATCTACGTTAGGATTGGATGGGAATGATGTCTCCCTTTTGTTTTTTCGATGACGATGAACACTCTACTCCTGGCAACTTCGGGGACAAAAAATTAACCAAATTTCCAAACAATGACCATGCGGGGTTGTCAAGTGAGTTTCTGGTTTTCCAACATCATCATGAGATGTCACAGAATTTTTTTCACAACTTTTTTGTCATTAATCCGTTATTTTATATTTGTTCATATTAAGTTGATTCTGCTCAATTCGCTTGGCAGTTCAAACTTCAATTTTTTTAAATTGTTTTTATTATTGTGTCGGTTTAATTTTATTGCAACTTAAAATGCTAAATAACCACAACAAAACTTGGCGATGGTGATTGAAGACAACTAAAAAGTAGGTACCTACCAGAGAAGAATCGATTGAGATGACATGTTACTGATGGCTGGGGTCATTCGGAATCCAAGAAAAGAGGAAATAAAATTTCACATTGTCCCAAGATTAAGGTATACTTACACTTTTAGAGGGCCAACAAAAGTCGTTGAAGTTACGTGTATATGGGATTCCCGATTTCTTATGATTTTGCCCGGCCGTGTTTGCTTGATGTGGAGAAAGGTTCCGGCATCGTAACTGTTGATTTATTGGAGGGACTCTCTGGGATACAGTTTTCGGTTTCCGTTTAAGCGTATCGTTCGTTTCTTGGTGCACGTTTGTGTTCGAAAGAAGTAATCAACAAATTGATGTGAACTGATGTTGTCGTTCCTTTTATTTTTACTTTTTACGTTTAACGAGAGTGTAAAATGTTGAGGGTTGTAGATTTTTTTGACTTGATTCACAGTCGTTGGTTTCAGATGAAAGAAAGTTTACAAGTATAACTTAACTAGGCTATGTACGCACTAGCTGTTTTATTTAATATTTTTTATCTATCCCAAATTTTATTTTAAAATCCTGCTTTAAAATTAATAATTTCAGGAGAATATGTTATTTGTAAAACCTTCAAATCTACCTCGTTTCGTGGAACCCAATGTGTCCGCATATAATTCGAACTAATTTGGGTCCTCCCACTTCATGTTAAATCGGGTCGACATATTTTCCGATAGTTGTAAATCTGCTAGATTAATTCCGTGCTAAAGTTTCTCAGGGCACACAGATTAAGGTGTGTACCTTTTTCCCGGAAAGCTGCTCGCAAACATACACCTTTTGCTGTTCCAGCTCCAGGAATAAACCCGGACCCCACCAAATGATGTCTACGACATGAACAAAGTTACATCCTAGAGGACTCATTCTCCAGTGGGGATTAAAAAGTTGAATGCCTGGCGCTTCTTCGTATTCTCCCCTTGCATGGAACGACGACGCTACCGGATGGAAAAGTCAACAGCGTCGAAGCTTATAGCAGCGTGGGTTGCTTTTGGCTTTCCTTGCTCGAATGTATGCTTGAACACCAGTTACTGTTCACTGGACCAAGCGCCGGATTTCTCCCGAAAACCGTCCCCGGGGTCCCTAACCAGGGTGCGTGTCCCTTGGCAGATAGCAGGAAACTCGCTTCGAGGGCATGTTTGTGTAGAACGAGGGGCGGTCCCCAGAATATTGTCCTGGCCAAACACCGCGGGGAGCACGAAATATAAATTTCAATATCGGGTAATCCGGGGAAGAAAGTTTATTTTTCTTCTCGCTGGCGACGGTGAGGCAACTGTGAACCCGGCAGGTTTGGGTTGAAGATTTACGCTTTCGGCATCTTCTGGGACAGACAGACACCGTCCCCATCAAGCTAGAGACCGGCTGAAGTGAGTTGTTGTCTCGCTTTTCTCCTGTTTGACAGACTCTTGAGAGCAGCAGAGAGAAGGAGCGCCGCGAAACAGTTGTCTTTATATGTTGATTTGACCTCCCCGAACTCGAACTCGGCTTCCAGCCGGGACCGAACAGTGTAGGTCGAATTAAAGGTCATCTGTGATAAGTAAAATTTAGAACTGAATCATATAGGTAGGTGCTCGACCTTTAATTGGACCATTAGGGAGAGGTACTACATTTTTTGCTCTGGTTGCTGCTGATTGAGCGATAAACATGCCATTACGTTACATGGATACAGCCCTATAGAAATAGGAAGCATTACAATGTAAAAGTTTTACCAGTCACTTGGTAAATGATAATAAGAGATTGTACGATAATGTATTTTTACATTACAAAGTTAATAAATGCTATTTATTACGAATCGTTATTTCAGTGCTCGCAGAATTGACAGCTGCCTTACTAGCAGCAATCTTAAATAGGAAGAAATAAGGGCATGACGCCATACAGGAGTAGGATGTAAGGACTGTATTCGAAAAATATGCAGCACTTTCATTTGTGAATAACTTTTGAATGGTCGTATGGAAATTGATGTAATTTTCAAAGATAATACCTGGTTACATATGTAATGTTTACATGTGCAAAATTTGGTGACGATCTATGTATGTAGTGGTTTTTGAAATATCATCTGAAGAATAAGGCTGATGTCATGCTGAGGCGACAAGCAGCGCAACACTTAAACGCGACATACCTGCCCTCATTTAATCTCCATGGAAAAAGCGCAGACCTGTCATGCTGAACGCATTGAAAAGCGCGACAAAGCTGACGCCAGGGTGTTTTGAAGCGCGACAAGTAGGAAATCCAATGGGAATATTGTTTTTTCTCGGTTTGAAGTGATTCCGGGTTTTAAGCACAATAGTTTGAAGATCCGTCCGAACTTGTGATAATAAACTAAAAAATATCTTAATCGGCGAGACAATTTTGATGAATTCTTAGTTCCGGCAAAAAAACAAGGAATTTTGTCGGTTCAAATTTCAGCATTCTTGCAATCGGGGTCATGATCTGATGAGTTTTAATGGTTCTCGAAAAAAGGAGACGATTCCAAGCATTATCAGATGTAGAGAAGTGATGATTTGTAGTGAATTTCAAAGCGACAAGGCGCGCCAATATGACATACCAATGCGTTGCATTGCTTTCTTATTGGAACTTAGAACGCAAAGCGATGCTTGTCGCCTCAGCATGACATCAACCTATAGTTTATTTGCCAAAATGTTTGTGCAACATATGCGCTTTCTATATTCCACTCTTTAGACTACCGTTTTTCTACGTTAAGGCTATTTTTGTTGACGTTTTTTTTATTTCATGATGTTTCTTTTCGCTCAAAAGTGGTGGTTTTAACTTTCATGGCTATTTGTATGGGGTGTGAATGCCAGCAGTTATTAAAAGTTGTGGTTGCAAAACAAAAACTCAATATCTTTTGTTTATATTTTCCTTAAAATTGATTTTTGTTCATCACTTGAAAAATAAACTTAATTTTCGGGAAAAAAAACATGCATTTATCAAATGAAAAACCAAAGAAACAAATAAGAAATGATCTCCCAAAACAATTTGTGCTTCGAAAAGAGATACAAAAAACACATTTTCACCGCAACTGAATGTGCTCATCTTGCTTCGTGTGGCCATATGAGAGCCCCGAATCAGCCGACTTTTGAAAATCATACGCGCTCTGTTTGTATGTAAATTTGAAATATTTGGGAAGAAAATGAAAACCCAGTTTTCCATCAATAGCTTAACCGACCGATTTTTTTTTAAATATTGTATTTTTAGAGCTTTTATGACAAACATTCCAACTCAAGACTGCATTTCGATTAGAATCATAATAAAAAAGTTATTAAATTTCAATAGTTCTCTAACATTTTCAAAGGCTGTATGCCCCGCTGTTAAAGCAGCGCACACAGGGGTAAATGCACCTAATAAGCGATCAAAATTGTTGGCCGTCAAACGGTAAACGATGGACATTTGATGTCTTCAGAACATTTTCATATTTTTTGATGATCTATTGAATTTTTTAAAGAAAAAAGTGATTTTTCCACCTGATTTTTTTCTTAAAATAATTACTTTAGAGACTTGATGTCTTCACAAAAGTTGTACATCTCACTATTTTAAGAAATTTTATTGAAGACACCATCAAGATCGCATGAAAATCATAAAAGTTCTGAGCATTTTGAAAATAATACAAGTAATTTCGAATTTTTATTTAATTTTGTTTTTTAGTATACGGTTTACAAACTTGGTATATTTGAGAAGGTTGTTCAAATTTAGAAAACACACAATTTTGTGGAACATGTCAAATACATATTTCAACTGAGAAAAGAGATGTACTACAAAATATCCAAAATAATGCCTTTTTCAGTAAGTTATAACCTTAAGAGTTCGTATAATTTCTTGAGTGGGTTTTGTTGGTCAAG
Organism: Uranotaenia lowii; assembly: GCF_029784155.1. Taxonomy (NCBI): domain Eukaryota; kingdom Metazoa; phylum Arthropoda; class Insecta; order Diptera; family Culicidae; genus Uranotaenia; species Uranotaenia lowii. Next base: position 336,729,067 of record NC_073692.1, read on the forward strand.
TTATTGGCTTTCTATTGATATATAAATTAAACATTAGCTTTGGAAAGTTTGGAAATTCATGAGCTAATGTTCGTTTTATTCAGCCCAAAATTTATGTTCTTATTGAAACTTTTGAGTTCCGTTAGGGAGCGCAGGAAGGTCCCCTTTATTAAATAGAGTTTTTTAATACTAATTGATTATTCATTTTTATTTTTTTGTACATTAACAGTTTTTCGAATTTTATATTATACAAACTTTTGAAAAAAATATCCTAAAATCATAAAAATTGTAAGTTCGATTTGTGTAAGGAATCCTGCTGAATCTAGTTTATTTGATTATAAACAAATAAAAAGTTTTTGATTTTTTCAACAATCTTATTCTACGCTCAAATCAAATAAGCTAAATCTATCAAGGTCTCAAGATTTGACTGTTCGATAAATAAAGTTTTCAAAAGTAAAAGATTAAATTTTTGTGATTCAAATCAAATCTGATTCTGCAAACTCGATCCAAATTTAAGATTTAAGATTATAAACTGCAATATTTATAATGTTAACTATGAAATTTAAATATGAAATTTTCTGCAAATTTTTTACGGGATGATTGCATGTTTCTTGATCAGCGATTATTTGCATAGAAATCAATTCTATAATTTAAATCCTAGAGATGATTTTTTAAAACAATTTTTTTTTTTAATATATCAGAAACATCTCAAATTCTTCTTCATATTTGTGATTTGAATTCCTCAACGAAATAGTCATATCGATAATATTAACTCATGCGGACAAAATACGAAATATCTCGTTTTATCTCTTGCGCGATTAAGTTACATTCAGAAGCATTACTGAAATGTTTTAAATTCATTCATTAAACTATGTTCTACAAAATTAAACACATTAGTTTCGGCAATTCAGAGAAACTGAATTTGTAAAATTTGATACAGTGGTTTCTGAGATATAGAATGTAGAATATCGGTGTTGTTTGGCTTGAATTTTTGCGCGGTCGTTAATGTGTTAATTTGATTACGAAACTTATTTACGAGCTAAATCTGAATCTGAACTTTGAATATTGATTCGAAACCTTATTTCTCAACCTGAATTCAAAATTTGAATTTTGGATGTTTTCGAATTTCAATACGATTTCTTAAATGTACGAAAAGCGATTTCGAATTTAAGATTCCAGATCAGAATTCAAAATATAATCCGAGAATTGAAATTTGTTTCACAGCCCTCAGTCATGAATCTTTGATGCAATTCTGAATTCATAATTTCAATTATTTATATTTAATCCGACTTGCGAATCTGAATTAAAATATGAATTTCGAAATAGTAATCTTATTATGAGTGTTCAATTCTGAATAGCCATTTTGAAGCTTGGTTATGTTTGAATTCTGCATTAGAATTGAGTTTAAGAACTTCGAATCTGAATATAAAACAAAAACTCGTTACGGTTTGTAATTTTTTTTTTCACATCCAGAAAATTATTATCAAAATACTAAAAATGAATAGGATTTTCGAAAACCATGAATCGAATGCCAACCAAATTTGAACGAAAAATCAGTTTTCCATGTCTAATTTCTTATGATGGTTCTAACCGAAAATCGAGAGCTATGAACTGGTTACATAATCCGAAAAAATGAAACAGAAATACAATTTTGATTTTGGTAATACGGAACCAGAACCTCGGAAATGAGTTTAATCTAGGCTTACCAGATACTTTAAGAAAAAAGCGGGACATTTAAGTAACTTTTTTTTTTAAAAAAAGTTTAATTGTGTTTCCAAACTTATAGGTATACGTATCAGCCAAAGTTATTCGTAGAAAGAACAACAAGGTTTTATTCAACGCGGATTGATTTTGATCAGTTTTTTCTTTGTTCGAGAGAAATATTTCAAGTCCTACATGTCGCAGAATTTCATACCGCGTAAAAATCCTCCTTAACAAATATATTTCAAATTTATTTTTGAAATTTGAATTAAGTCAAAAAAGGGGATGATAAAAGGCAATTTAAATAAGATTCCACCGAAAAATTAAGATCTTTAATCATTCGGAAACAACTTAAGAACGTGGTTGGTTGAACGTGCTCCTAGTTGCTCCAAGAAGGCTTAGCTCATTCAGAATCTTACTGTAACTTCAGAGTTATTCAGTATTGTCTTTTAAAAACTATTTTGAGAAAAAGGAAGTATTTGAAAGGTTTTCTGTGTGGAACCAATGAATTTAAATTGAGGCTTACATTTGATTTTTTCTTGTGTAAGTCAGGTAACTTTGTAAAAGTTTTCCAAGAAGAAAAGCGGGACATTTTGAGGAAAAAGCGGGACGGCGGGACATTCAACAAAAAAGCGAGACATGTCCCGCTGTTGCGGGCCGGATGGCAACCCTAGTTTAATCTCATTTAAAATTTTATATTCAGAAATGAATTTCTATCAACAAGTGAGAAAGTTTTGAAAAGCTGTAGCAGTATTCTGAAACTAGGATTTTTTTTAGAGGTTTTGGTTTTGGAATCAGTTCTGAGTTAAGATTGTTACTCCTGAATTCAAAATTTTGGGTATTGAAAAGAACCTTCAAAACCCCCCTCCCCCCCGTATACCTATTTATACCGCCGAGGCCCAGAGGAATTTCAGAAATTCAATTTTCAGAAAAATAATTAGGCTGGAACAAATATAAATTTCTTCTTTTGTCTCCCCCCCCTTCGAAATTTCCAAAATCCCGAAGGGGGGAATAAATAAAGTTTGAAGTATTTTAAGTGAATTTCAAATAAAAATTCAAATATCCGAAAGATTACAAGACCAAGAACCAAATTTTGGAAGATGGAAGTTTATTCACATTTTGTATGCTTGATTTTATTTAATTTTTTGATTAAAAAAAACTTGATTTGTAGGTTTTATGCAATAATATAGTATGCAATTTGGTTGCATTCAAGCTTTTGTGCAAACTATTCCAATTTATTTGTTTTTCGCATTATTTTTTATGGTCCCCCCCCTCGTGATGTTCCAACTCCGAGTGACAAAAGAAGGATTTAAAATTTGTTCCGGCCTTATCACATTTTTGTCAAGCATTTCATCGCCAATGTAGTTGAATGACTAGAACCGGTATGAAATTGCATTTCTTGTGCATGTAGTTTTATTGTCTTTATCTTACGTTATCGTACTAAAAATCCAGTGCAAAGCCGAATCTAGGTGCTACAATATTCTCAGAAAATGCTGATTGATAAAATGTTCGAAAACCAGATACCTTTGAATGGTCATCAAAAATTCTGTATTTCGTGTTTTACAAACCTAAAGATGCCAAAATGTCACAAATAATGTCAACTTTCCAATTCACTTTTCAAATATTTTCTATTGTGACTGGAACAGCATCGGCGGTTGATTCATTTAAAAGTAGGGTTTTTACACCACTTTTTAACTTTTCTGTGGCCATGATCTTAAGAAACCAAAAAAAAAATCCATATTTGCAACGCTTAGCTCCTTTCTAACCTGAGCTTTCTCAGTGAATTTTTTTGAGCATTTTTCCCCAAGCATGTTTAAAAAAATCTTCGGCTTTGAATAACTTTAAAGTAAATAATTTTGGCTGGGTATTGTCTGAGAATTATATTTTTTTTTTTTTTGAGAATTATATTTGAGTCACGTTACTTTGCAAAACTGTAGATTTTGCAAAGATCAGTTGAGAAACAAAAGAGTCTAAACGGAAAAAGTGTTAGGATCCATTTGACCCTCGGCGGTATAAATAGGAATATATACAAAGTATCGGTATGCTTACTTAAAAAATTATACATTTCAAAATGATTTTTTAATTTTTTTTTAAACGAACACACACATATAGGAACTCAGTGAAACTTCATGTTTCTTAGAAGAGATCTAAATTCTACTGAAGACTAAGCGTACATCATTCAAGGATATAATGGCTAGCATTTTACCAATGCTAACACCACCAACCCACAGAAAGAATACTATGTTTGCCGTGACCAAGACTTGATCTCATAACCACTGGCTTAGAAGACTTGAACGCCATCCTCTAGGCCACGGTCGGCGGCATTATATGCCCTTTGGTGATGTTAGTTCATATTTCATATTCATGAAATGGCGAATGGTAGATATGAGACTTTTGGTTGCTTGGGAAGTTAGGTTTGTGGTTTGTTCACAAGAAATGTACTGGAAGAACCAAGAAATATTTATCATCTAAAATTATACTATTTTGAAACTTCCAGTACATCTCTGGTAATTTTAGATGACATTTTTTGTTTCCCCACACAAATTTCCATACAAAATTATAACTCTTTGCGCTAATGCAGGACTGAATGAATCGCTTCCAAAATTTTTATGGCTTTTTTTTGGCAGTAACAACAAGCAAAAAAGTAAGGGAGGTGTAAACACCGAAATATCTATTTGGCCTTATTGGCCAAAACTTACTAAACAGGTTGAACCGGAATATTAAAAATTCACATTGCGTTGATTGAGGAAGATCGAGGAAATTGAGAACAGTTTCTACCTCGGATCTACATATCTTCAAGCTCTACAGGGTGGCCCTGTTAAAGTAATACGCATTGTTTCTAGTGTAAAATTCAAACCAGTTTTTATTTCTCTTAGCAATCGATTTCAATATCATCTATAAGTAGTAAAATTACACACTGAGTACTGGTGGTATATCACGAAAATATGTTACATAAACACGTTCATTTTGCTTGTTTGGACGAAACGATTAGTGACCTGCGTGCGTCTTCAGCAGAAACAAGATGTACATATAAGCCGTTATCAAACACCAAGGTGAAAATTTTGAACTCAAGTACTTGGTTAGTAATTTTACTACCTCTAGATGCATTTAAATCGGTTCTGAAGAGAAATAAAATGAGTTTTATGACATAAACAAAGTATATCACTTTCATTTAATTCCTGTAAAAATTATCATAAATATCATAAATATTATAGTATCATAAATTTTCAGCTGAAGAGCATTGCGTGTTCTGAGCAATCTTTTAATGTCTCATCCTACAAAAGTATAAAGTGTTTGGTTATCTAGGTTATATACTCGAATGAGCTTTTTTCTTTGATAATCTTAATATAACATTTAGTAAGTACCTACTGATGTTTATCACAGATACTTTAACGTCATGTTCAATTCTCGTCCTCCAGATAAAGTAAAGTCGGAAGTTGGAAAGCCACCAGGCACCGGTTTGCTTTTCTCTTGATCACACTGCCTGCCGTCCGGGAGATGTCGCTCATTACGTCCACATTAAGTTTGACCGACAATTATAGGAGAAGTTGGATTAGATTACGTATCTTGCCATCAAGACCGGGCGCCAAGCGGGAGATTGCCGGTACGCTAGGCGTTTCGATGTTTCTGTACTTCTCGGATAACCCTCCGGTTGGGGTGAGTCGAGAGTGGTTCAATCTTAGCGAGATCAAAAGCAGTATCTGCACCAAAATTGGAGGAAGGGCCTCTGCTTCGATGGACAAGGATAGATGATTGTACCACACCAAATGGATCGATGGATCCGGAATAGATGGATGGAAAGCAATTACGTAAATTGAATGCTAACCCGAGCGGCGGCGATTCCCAATGCCCCCAAACGGTGCTGGTGGAGGAGATATGGAAAAGTTTTGTCGTTGACGACTGCTGACTGGGTGGGAAAACTTTGGGGAATAGAAGCTCGATGAAATCATAATCACCGTGAAATGTGACAGTTTCGTGCTCGGTTAATGATTTGCCATTTATGGATGTTTCGAGGCTAGAACACGCGGGGTACGGAAATATATCTGAAAAGTTGTGGCACGAAGGAGATATTTTGTGTACCTGAGAAATTTGTTTCTATTTTTGTTTCAACCGAACAGAATTGCCGGAATAGTTCATTTGATTAACATCTAAGATTGTGAGCGTATTCTTATTTCTGTTTCCCAAAGTCAGGCTTCAATGAATTTATTTTTGATATTTGGTACAGAAAGTTATCGCAATACCTTACCCCAACAGAACATGAAAGATTTTAGTATAAATGCCCCATTTTATAGACCAAATTGTTATGGTTTATATCATAAATAAAGCATATCAATCAATCTAATACCTTATTTCTTATAGTTACGGTTACCATTGTTTAGCGATTACACAAAAACGTTTAGAATGTCTTGTTATACTTCTTGCCTAAGAAGCTCTCACCACCTCATTGCATAGGAAGTCAGAGTAGCGTTCTAATTTTGAGGGTCCCGCTAATTCTCAACCATCAGGCACAACTTAACACGTTCACACAATTTTCCCCTGGCAAAGAACACTTGTCTCCAAAATGAGTTCTTAGCACACTTGAAAACAATGGATTCTACAACTAGTTCATCATCGCCCGTATACGGTAGCGTTCCCGCGCCGACCTCTTCCTAGTTAAAGGGGTAATCCCTTGGGGTCTGCCTTCTCACGACTTGAATGAAACCGTATGCCGACTTTATAATGTCACAGGTGAGCTCTTGAGAAAGCATCGCGCTTTGCTTCCTGAGCCACTAGTAGCCTGGTACCTGCATCCTCATGGAGTCGAAAATCCGAAGCAGAAACAAAGTTCACTCAACCTCCCGGTGGATGGTCGGTCGTTGACGACGACGACGACGACGACGTGTGTGCTATGTGCTATTCATGATTATGTTTCCTAATTCAATGCTTTTCCGCAGCACTCTCGCGCGAAAGACACAGCAGCATCAGAATGGGACTATTTTCATTAAATGCCTCCACATCACATTCGTGTTCCCCAACGTTAGTGGAAGGTGGAAGCGTTCTACCGGAATTACTGAGAAGTAGTTTGATCCCTGAATGCCGGTTGGACTGAACCTGACGCTAGAGAGAAGAACGTCATGAAAGAGAAAAAAAGTCTGCTTCTGTTGAGGGGCAGATATGAATCGCAAGATTGTCGCGTTGTTGGAGTGTGCAGTAGCTTCTTCTGTCCTGGGACCACTACTGGGACCATCGTTATTGGTACAAAAGTTTCGGAGGAGTGTGCTGCGCTGCATTAATGCAATAGTACCCAGCTGTCAGAGGCGAGTAAGAAATCCAGAACCAACTTGGGTTAAATCAACATTTAGCGGAGATAGTGGGACGGGGTGTCCCGCAAAAAAAAGTGATTATTATGTTTAAAAGGTAGATCAAAACGTTTGAAAGTGCATTTTAAATTTTTTTTGTCGAAAGCTCAAAATTTGTCACTGTAGATGCATAATGAGACCCCCCCCCCTCTGGGGCAGTATAGTCACCATTAATCGGGGCACGATAAGTATTTTCTGCCGTAGAATCTAGCAGCGAATTCAACTCGATAAAGTCAACTCAATTAGAAGAATCGAACTCGAGTGATCTGGGATGCTTCATACATTACCACTAGGCCAAATCGTCAGATGAAATAAATTAAGTTGTAGCTATTTAAATGAGTTGTCTTCATCGAGTTGAAATCGCTGCTAGGTTCTACGGCAGTATATGCTCATTGTGCCCCGATCAATGGTGGTCTGCTTGCCTGAAGTCAACAAGTTAAAGTAAAAATGCATTCCCAGCAAACATTTTTGTTGGTATATTTCTCAACAACTTTGTTATACCTACGTTTCATATACAGATGATGAATGATCGTATAAAACACGAAAAAACAGCATTAACCTACCAAAGTGGAGGCAATATACATACATAGAAAGAATGCAAGAGAGTACAAGTTTTTTTCTCTCAGCGCATGCGAAGCGTTGCCAGCGACAATATTTGCTGCTTCTGTCATTGGGCAATTCTTGCAAATACACCATCTGATTTTTATCAATCTGGTTGCACTGCTGGTCGCAGAGAGAACATCAAAACTGTTCTCTCACTTGACCCACGCGGGAGAAAAAAGGAACGAAATCGTCTTCAAAATCTGCAAACATGGCGGACTTCTTATCATGTAAACGATTTAAACCATTTAATCCGAGTTCGAGTAACGATTTTTACGACCTTTTACTTGCGTTAGTTGGTATGACGATTCGCAGTAACGTTTTTAATGACTGGATTTATCATTTTTAATGCGATTTCATGTTTGCCGGGTTTTTAAATTGATTATAGTGAAAAACAAAAACTTCAAGGACGGTGAAATTTGAGGAATTAGACTAGGGTTGCCAACCGTCTTGGACATGTTCCGCTTTTTGTGAAGTATCACACCGTTCCGCTTTATTTTCACAAAATGTTCCGTTTTTTTTCTTTTCTATGAGACGAATACGAAGTTTCGCTGACTTTGACTGAAAAAAAAAAACGAAAAAGAGCATCAATTCAATTCATTTGTTTAACATATATAATCGCTCAAATATTTTTTAAATTAGCTGCGATTTTAGCGACTTTGGATTGAAAAAGATATTCCTTAAGTAGTCTTCAGATGATTATGGCTCCTAATTTTGGGCCGGAACCTTAGCCGAATGCATTGAATTTGTACAACGAATTTGAGATTTTCTCAAATTCAAGCTTTAGAAAAGAGTAAGATATTGAATTAAGCTATTGAACGAAAAAAGCTACCAAAAGGATCATATAATTTAGAAAAACACCGTAAATACGTTTTAACGTTCTTTTTTTTTAATGATCCCGCGCCGATCCTCCGGTGCATAGGGCCGTGGTAAAAGACCTCCACTGTTGACGATCCGGAGCCAGCGTCTTCACCTGGTCCCAGTCAAGATTCTCGTTGACAGTTCCGATTTCAGCGGCTAGGCTTCGCCGCCACGAATTTCTGGGTCTGCCTCTTCTTCGATGACCTTCTGGATTCCAATCTAGCGCCTCTCTGCAAATCTCGTTTTCATCTTTTCGCAGCGTGTGCCCAATCCATCTCCACTTACGTTCCTGAATCTCGATTTAACGTTCTAGAATGTTGATAAAATATAATAAGAACAACAAAAAAATTAAAAGAAATTATAAAGTATTCAGAAATGACAAAAAACATAAAAATTTCAAAAAACTCTAAAACAAATACAAACAAAAGAATAGAAGTGACGAAAAAAATCTAAAAAAAGATGCAAAATGACAAAAATAAAAAATATGATGAAAATAACAAACATCCTAAATCTAAGCATGATAAAAAATATCAACAAATGACTAAAAATTATCAAACAATGATGAAAAATTAAGTTAAACATAATAACAATTGTTTATTCTTATTAATAGATAAGAAAAACGTTAATGAAAATCTCCGTTCGATTTTGGCAACACAAAATTCTAGAGCGTGTAGCCAAAAACGAAAAGAGTCTGTTTTAATGTATATGTAAAAAAAAAGTCATTTTTGATAACGCGTTTATCTTTTTTGTTGAATTAAATAGGGTTATATTATAATATTTTTAATGTTGTTAAATTTTGTGAAATGCTGTCTATCTGAGCAAATGAAATTTCCTATGGTTTCTCTGCTTTCGTAACAAGAATTTTTCGTTGGACCTATTGCATCGTCACATTAAAGAAATTTCTTAATCTAAATAGATCTTCAAATAGTCTTAGAACAGCCAATGAACAAGACTAACACGTTTTACTAATATTTATTTCATAAAAAAAAGTATTTTTTGTTTTTTATGTATTTTCATAAGCTTAATAACAGAACATTCAATTCACAAAAGTACAAAAGTAAAAATTCGCACAAGAAAGCTTGCTAAAGTCGTCGTTTAGATGGGAAAAGGAAGTCAAGTCAAGTCTATTGCTGCTGTTGTTTGCTGATGGTTGTCGTCGGAACGTCGATTTTTTTTAAATTTTGTGAATGCACTCGTTCTCTCCTCTCTGAGTTTAATCCATAGTCCGTTGTAGGCATTGGAAACTTCAATCATGGCATCAATCTGGAGCTACTCAAATTAGCTAGGGTAAATGAGCCCAATTTCGCTATATTTTGTCAGAGGTTTTTATATTTGATATTATTGCGCCGAATCTTTAATACTTAGATATACAATTTTTTGGTGAATAAATTCCAATTTTTTTTCTGAACTCTGTTTTGGTTTGAAATAATCATTTCAAGCCTTAATTTACGAAAAATATCATGTTTTATAAAGTGTGTCGAAGTTCCTAATATGGCACTAATTGTTCCTAATGTTAACATATGAGGAAAAATGTATCCGCATACCCAAATATTACACTTTTTGTTCCTGATTTTGCATATGGGTCTGTTTTTTAATACTTTAAAAAGAAAAATCTTAAAACTCACCTTTTTATAAATATAACAACGTTTTTGGAATATGAATAGGGAAAAAAGAACTATTTAAATCCTACACAAAATAGTGAATATTAAGCTCATTTAATTTCAAACTTTACCTTTTCCAATGGATACATTTATTATATTGCAAAAAGCAGAAAATTCATTGTCATGGATACAAATAAGTTCAGTTAAACAGAGCATCATGCAACAGCATTGTTAGATGCAACATTTGGGTACCACAACACTCATTTAACTTTTATTTTAATATAATTGATTAAAATTATCATTTAATGATAAAATAACGATGATGCCATAGTTTCTCAAATCGTGAGAGAGTTTTATGATTTTTTTGAATCTCATAGAAAATTCGAAACATCGAAATTTTTACATTTTTTATGCCGTAAAAAACTTTACACAATGGGACGGATTGACTTAGTGATATAACCTACAAACTTTATATGGAACTTATTATCCTACATCCACACTGTTGGTGTCTGAATATTTTTCGAACAATCATTTAATTTTTTAAAATAAATATTTTTAAAATTCCGTTACCAGTCTGGGCTAAAATGCATCGACATGCAAATCAATGGTTCACAGTTTAAATCTTGTTTCCATAAGCTATAATATGATGTAAAACTTTTGTAGAATTATTTATCCCAGCATCAGCACCCTTCTGCTTTCTTTTAAAAGAAAAAATATAAACTTTAATTCTAACAAAATCCTAAATAACTGCAGATCGTGCTTTATGCGTGACGACATCACAAACATGTCAAAAACTTTTCAAAATTTTTTGTTTGATTTTTCATTAAGAACAAAGGTTTTTGCAACTTAGATACCCCTTTTTCTTAGTAGGGTGAAAATCGTATGTTATGTAAATTTAAAAATAACTGGTGAAACCAATTATTTTTCTGACTACGTTAATTTGATGTCCCATTAACCTTAAAACTTTTGATGTACAAACGGTAGGATTATCGGTGGACATTAGAGTTTAAGAAGCAATTGAAGTTGAAAAGTGTTGCATGATGCCTCAAAAGACGGTATACAACGTATTTCATTGAGATTTTTTTTAAATTTTTCCTTTCGATTCTGTTCTCGTTAAGAAGCTCTCTGTAACTTGATGGTTTCCTTCTCTGTCGCGAAAGGTGCGTTCTTTACAACCTGGCGAAAATATTTTTTCAACATTTTAAGCTTTGAGATATACTTAAGTAAAAAAAAATCATGTTTTATTAGCTCAAAACAGTTTATTTCAACAGATCGTTGAAAATTATGTTAAAACACAATTCTTTCAATAAAATTTATTTCAAATACATTCTATGACTTTGATATAGTTTGGAAAACTTTGACTATGTCCATAATTAGGAACACATTGAAAATAGTGTTCCTAATTGTGGACATATGCTTTTTTTAGTTTTTACACGAACAAAACATCGCTCTAACATACTTATTACTTAAATCATGATAAAAAACAATCCGACAAAAAATTTCAAAAAAATCGGTTGACAAATTCAGCTTTAATCTTCTATTTCTTTACAGGTGTTTTTTAAGAAATTTGCTAACAATTCCATTCAATTTGGAAACAATCCGGATTTTACGAAAAATCTTGTGAATTAGAAAGCTAATTTGTTTGTAAAATGAAAGTTCACATGATCCTTTACATTATCATTTTTTTGATAATTGTGATAAGTGAAAAATAACGCCAAAAACAGGCAAAATCGAACAGTATGTTAACATTAGGTACACATGCCACATTAGGAACACTTACCCTACTTGCTCAACCTGAAAATTATTCATGTGGCTAGTATCCAATTTTTGTATCAAAAGATACGCAAAAACAGTTTTATAAACTTGAAAAAAAATTCCGATTTCTATTAGGATATATGGACAGTTCTAGAATATCGCCAGATTCGCCCTGTAAAAAAGCGATACACAGATGTTCGAATTTTGATTTTTTTTGTGGGTGTTCAGGGGTGCCAAATGCATTGATATTTGGAAAATGATTATATTTTTTTAATTGCATTGAGAAACCTTTTCATGAGTACTGAGAATTTGCAACTTTCTGGTAGATTACTATTCGATTGACTATTCAATGATTGACTTAATTTAAAACAGATTAATTTCATAACTTCTAAGCGCCTCTACAGCGAAACTAGATGTGATAGACAAAATCTGACAAATGATTCGAGTTCAGGAAGACAGAATCTTCCAAACCAGTTAAAAAAAAGTGCCAAAGGATTCTGTCTGCCTTTGTAGTTGATCGCTATATCGTAGATAGAAGATTCGAATCCAAAAAAGTGTAAAGTTATTGAGATCAAGATTGGGGTAATTATTGACGAGCAAGCATTGAATTTCTACTGGGTTATGAACGAACCTGTGCAAAGTTCTGCTTTCTAAAACATTAATTTTTTCCATAAAACCAAAAAAAAAAATCAGGAAAAATCAGGATAATTTTCAAAAACCAGACAAATCCTGAAAAATCAGGAACATTGGCATCTCCGCTTGTGGCTGTTCCTCCCCAGAATTTGAGTTTTCGTAAAACCGAACGTGAGATCAGCTTCGTCTTCCAGTGCACAGTGGGACTTTATCGTGACAAAATTAATTTCGAACACTTTGTAAGAGACAAAAAGTGTCTTTAGCGAAAATGCTCATCAAACCATGCGCTTTAATAATCTTGAATAAAATATTAGAGCGTGTCATATTTGCATGATTTACACATAAAAACTTTTTTCAGTGGACAGATAGAGCCAAATTGTCTTCTACAGAGTTGTAGCCAACAGTTTTTGATGCAACATTGCCGAAAACAGCACATACATATGACGATTCGTAAGCTAGATATGATTTTTTTTTTTGAAGTTGGAATGTTAGGGTGTGTCGTAAATAACTGAATTTTGACTGTAACTTTTGTGAATGAATCCATACAAGAAATATGTTTTTTAAGCATTTGTATGAAATGAATATTCGCAAATTTTTCTCTCGGAGTGCAGACTTGTATCTGGAGACGTCCGTTAATTATAAGGGATTTATTAACAGAAACTTGTACTTTTTGAACTGTCATATCTCGGATTGGTGCGAACCAAAAAAAAAATTATGACAGCAAATATCAAATATTTGATTGTGAAATTCTAAGAGATAGGTTATTTTTTGAACTCGTGAAAAAAAATTCCAAAGTTTGTTAACTTTTAAAACAAATTCACAGATTTATAGACTCTTTGTAAGGGAACATCACCATTTCTCGACAAAAAGTCGAATTTTCATCGTTTTGTTATTGACTGAGTCCATTGCGATAAGCGGTTTAGTACATTTAGTCGAATTTTGGAAAAATACTGAAAATTACTGAAATTTTTTTTGTAGTTTTTCAAATTTTTAATTTTTCAAATTTCACTAATTTTTACGAAAATGTGCTAAATCGTTTATTTAACCATTTGCATTGTAATGAACTTAAGAAACAAGAAAAATATGAAAATTTAACTTTTGCTCGAGAAATGAGGATGTTCCCTTTAAAAGGGTCTCAAAATGTGTGAATTTGTGTCAAAAATGAATAAACTTTGGCATTTTTTTTGTATAAATTGTATGAATCTTGTATGAATTCATTCACTAAAGTTAGTTCCAAAATTCTGTTATTTTTTGACACACCCTAAGATTACAACTTTCAAAAAATCATATCTCGCTTACAAATCGTGAAATGTATGTGATGTCTTCTGCAATGTTGCATCAAAAACTGTTGGCTACAACTCTGTAATAAAAGTTTTGAATTGAAAAATTCATCCGCTGTTCCGCTTTAGCAGAAAATGTTGGTTACTGTTATTTGAAAATAATAAAACATAAATTAACTAAGATCCCAGGGATTTACCTGTTTTCATAAAATGTACTTACTTTTATTTGCACTGCACTTGAAAATTCCCAAAAAAACATCATCGGGAAGCATTTCCAGAACCTGATTGTTGAAGAAAGTAGTAAGAAAAGTAAAAGTTAAATTAAAATATTTTAGTTATGTTAAATTCATCACAACTTATGTACATTTCAACAACCATTTCTCATCATAGCAGAACTTCATAGTTGCTCTGTAAAAATAACAAATTCTGCTGATTAGTAGTTTGGTCACTCATTTGGACGAATAGTTGCACTACGACGTGTTACCCTAATAACAGGATATTTTTCTCCGGCTCTGAAAGTATAAGATTGTTATGAAATTATCAAATTACTCTTTTCTGCGGTGAAGCTGATATAGATGTGATCGTTGAGGAATTTATCAATGCGCTTAAACCCTCAAATTTACGCCTGGAAACATCAGTGTTAGTTTGGTTATAGAATTAAGTTTTTTAAGAGTTTCTAAAGTTCTTCTAAGTTCTTAAATTACTTTTTTTTTATTTTAACTTTTTTTCTTTATCTATGATTTTGCTACTATCAACAGTTTCATAAACGGAGTTCTGAATAATAAGTGTTGCAAAATAAAACATTCAGATTGTTTAAGTAGCGTTTCTTTATTGGAATGGTTTGATTTTATAGATTCTCTGTCGTTTTTTCACTTTTACACTAAGTTGTCGAACGGATTTTTTTTATCAAATTCAATTTATTAACCAGTTTTAAGAAAAAAAAGTTTAAGTCTTAGCCATATCTATCTTAGCCATAAAACTATCACTTTCCTTGATCAATCTGATCATTTTTTTTTCAATTCAGAGCGTGTAAAATTTTAGTAATTCAGATTGTTTTATTGGCTTCGGGAATTTCCGAGATTTTTTAGCATTTACCGAAATACGGGAATATCAGAATTTTTTTTATTCCCGAGAAATCTCGGTCGAAAAATCCAGGGAAGAACACTCTAGTTATGCCCTTATCTCCCCCATTAAGAATATGTGATTTTTTTTTAAGTAAACCATCTTAAGCCTTACGCCAACTTACTCCTGGACACCCTGTCAGTTCGCCATAGACCGGCAGCAGAACCACCGGCAGAAGCTCGCACACGTAGCGTTGCTGCCCCGTCCTTATCTCAATGTCCAATTAAATCCAGATGAACTGCAACTTTCCTCGTTTCTGGTTTGGGGTTTTACTCCTTGGTAATATACAGCAGCAGATCACTAACCAACAGCATCCGCCCAGGGTGTAGATATCCTCACTTTCCGCATTTCCTCTAAATGAATGGTCCACGACGACGACGACGACGACGACGGGGGGAAAGTTTGTTCCATTTGCCATGTTTCCTTAATGGCAGCATAAATGAGATGCTTTTCTGAATATCGTCGCCCACGTTAAAGATTATGTGCTGCACTGCTCCCTTTACTCTATGGCGAATGGAGGAGTGTGGTGCGGTCGCCATTCTTGGTGGAGCGAGAACGCAACCAACGACACGAAATCACAACAACACAACACACATACTTTCGCTACGGAACGATCACGTTTTGTGCCATTGTTGGGAAGGAGCTTGCCATTGCATTGGGTGGCAAGAAGGGGTTTTAAGGGATAAACGAGGGATGCACCTGAGTATAGTTTGGAAAACTCCATTCACAACTACTTTCCCAGACTTACAGCAGGGTTGCAGTGCAGTAATGGGCCCTTTCCTTGCTGATGTTGTTGGCAATGCGAAAAATGACACCAATGCCGGTGCTGGAAAATTTGAAGAGGTCCTTAGAGGATAATCGTTGGTGTTGATTTCGGATGACATCTAGCTCATTTGGTATACCGGTGGGAAATATAGAAGGGGGTTGAAAGTTCACTTTTGTCATAGTTCTGGCCCTACATCAGCTAGCTACCAATGTAACATTTTCTGTTGTCGCCATCCATTTTACGATGCATTACTTTGCTGCTCTTGGTGACATCAAATTAAGTACTAAACCGCTGTAATCAAGACATGTCGACAGTGTGACAGTGCCGAATTTTGAATTATGGGCCTCTCTCCTGAATTCTAATTTAACTAAGGATTTTAAACAATTTATTAGTGATCTTAAGATCAAAACTCAATTTATCTATTACTAAAAACAGAAAATAAAACCACACCAAGTTGTTACTTTTAATTATCAACAGAAATCATCAAAGATTTGAAACGTTCTCAATTACTAAACTCACAAAATTATATAATTCAACAGCAATTTTTCCGGCTAGGCAGCGTCCGTTTAACGCAACCATTTTTGTAAAGTGTAATTTGCAAGCATATTTTAGATTTCTATAAAAACATGAAGGAAATTTACTTTGCACGAAAATTGCGTTGAAAAAAGCATCGTCTTATTTTCTTATACGATTCTACCTTAGGAAGTCCGTCTTACCCGGCTTTCCCCTATCTGTTAAAAAACGTTCGAAAATTTCGTTCCTTGCATATGAAGAAAAGATCCATATTTGTTTTGAAGGACGTGGTTTCATTCGAGTCATTAAAAAAATAAAATTATTTCCTCTTTCATCTTCATCCCTGGGAATATTCGTAAAGTCAAGCAAGGATATCTTTTCTCGAAATTTGGTTAGTGGATAAAAGTAGGTAACAAAAAGAATTTGAGCACAAAAATCCGACGACTGTGACCTGATTTCAATCCTTCAACAAGCCCAAGACTTGCTTCCGACGGAAAGGCACAAAAATATCGAACACTTTGCCAGTCAGCCAGTCATCAATAAATGGTTTTAAACGTGGTTAGTGGAAGCTCTATCAAACTATGTAGTACGCCAAACAGACGGACGCGGACGGTCCGAAAAATCTAAAGTGCCGGTAAATCGCTTTGCTTGTTTGATTGGAGTTTGGTTGAAAATTAGTTTTAGGTTCCAGCCGGGCGAAAGGTGAAGTCTAGCTCTATTTTTCGCTGTTAAATCGAAAAAAAACGAGAGTCGGGGAGTCGACTATTTGCTTTTCTTGGTGCGAGTGAAGCCGTTTTTTCCTCCACGCTTTTCCGCCAAACTGCTGAGTGTACGTTTTTTCTTCTTTTCTCTTCTAGCTACAAGTTTTTATTCGGCCGCGTAAAGTTTATGGTTATTGCCGAAATGATAGCTTTCAGACGCTTCGGAAATTTTGAAGTAGTTTGATTGCGGGTGGAAAGTTGAACTTCTCGCGCCGCCCACCGTTTAACTTCGCTGTGTATGTTGGTCTGTTTGAATTTGTTTCTTGTTCTAGAAATTAAGCGTTGCTGACTGCTGGGGATTTTTTTTTCCGTTGGTTCTTCGTGATTTAAGTGAAGCGTTCGATTGATTGTTTGGCTTTCCATTAACCTTGACCTCTGAGGATTATATAACAGGGCTTTAATTAATTGTTTAGAAAACTAACCCTTTTCTTCTAAAGTGAAATGATTACTAATCGTTTCTATCATCCATTCGGTCTTACGTCTATCCGACCATTAATTCATTTGACCATCTAGTCCATTCGACCGTATAATCAATATAGAATCTCGAGACCTGTCCGGCCTAACGTCCTAAGGCCGAATAACCGAATTCCTATTTATAGATAAGAAAAAATCGACTATTTAAAACTATCTCGCAACTAACCAAACGATCTCAGACATCTGACCAAAGTCGCTAATCCGAACAGGCACTTTTATCAAAAAATGTTCAGCCTTTCAAGACAATATGTCGAATGGGTCACAAGGTCAAAATGACTTTTTGACCTTCGGAGGAATATCCTTTGATCTAATATTATCTTCTGCTTGACGACCTTTGATCTGATGTCCGTGTTATTTTTTTTTTTTTAGAATCTCAACATTTCTCTTTTATGGACATTTTATTTACCTTAGGTTGTCAAAAATGATTTTTAATTCAAATTTTCTTTTTTTTTTCTTCCCTATTTTCAGCAGAACAACAATGGTATCGACCCGTCAGATGACCGGTGCCACTACGGAGGAAAGTACTCTCTACTTGTTTCGCTCTTCAGTCAACAACAGCAATAGCAGTGCCAGCAGCAGTCCTTCTCACCAGCCACAGCAGTTACAGAACCACCAGCAACAGCCAACCGCTTTAAACAGATCGATCTCCAGCAGTTCCGGTGCTGGATCGAATATCGCCCAATCGGTGACGTCACAAAATGGTCACAGCTCCCCACAGCATGTCCCCAATATCAACGGGGTCGTAAGCCTTCCTCAGCAGCCACAGATCCACCACCAGAACCAGTATCAGATGGTTCCGGTGGGTGGCGTTGCAGGAGGAAGTAGCAGCCATGCCACATTCAGTGGTAACGGATCCGGCGGGGTTGGTGGCTACTCGACCAAGGTGGTCGTTGTTTATAGCAATGGTGATCCGTCGCAGAATCAGCACTATGTTACCCAAACCAAGCAGCAACAGCGGCTCAACTTGATGGATCTACCTGTGGAGATCTTGGAGCACATCTTCTCCTATACCGGCTATCGGAAGGTGGCGCAGATGCGAACGGTAAGTGGATTTGTTTTTGTTTTTTGTTTTTTTTTTTGTAAATTTGACCGATTGTGATGTTTTAACTCCAAGTGACAAAAGAAGGATTTCAAATTAGTTCTGGTGTAATATTTACAGCATTGAAATAGTTGGAAATGTTTTACAGTATTGAATTAACTTGAAAATATTTGAAGAAAATTTCGAAACCATATAGACAAAGACACATAAGAGACATAAGAGACATAAGAGACATAAGAGACATAAGAGACATAAGAGACATAAGAGACATAAGAGACATAAGAGACATAAGAGACATAAGAGACATAAGAGACATAAGAGACATAAGAGACATAAGAGACATAAGAGACATAAGAGACATAAGAGACATAAGAGACATAAGAGACATAAGAGACATAAGAGACATAAGAGACATAAGAGACATAAGAGACATAAGAGACATAAGAGACATAAGAGACATAAGAGACATAAGAGACATAAGAGACATAAGAGACATAAGAGACATAAGAGACATAAGAGACATAAGAGACATAAGAGACATAAGAGACATAAGAGACATAAGAGACATAAGAGACATAAGAGACATAAGAGACATAAGAGACATAAGACAAATAAGAGACACAAGAGATATAAAAGACATAATAGACATTAGAGACATAAAAGACATAAGAGACAAAAGAGACATAAGAGACATAAAAGACACGAAACAATTAAGATAAATAAGAGACATAAGAAACATAAGAGACATTAGAGACATAAGAGGCATAAGAGACATAAGAGACTTAAGAAACATAAGAGACATAAGACAAATAAGAGACATAAGAGACATATTAGACATAAGAGTCATAAGAGACATAAGAGACATGAAAGACATAAGAGACACAAGAGATATAAGAGATATAAAAGACATAAGAGACGTAAGAGACATAAGAAACATAAGAGACATACATGAGACATAAGACATAAAATGTTAGACATAAGACATAAGATATGGTACATTAATAGAAAAGCATGAGACCAGTTACACGTCTCACTTTTCATATCTCACTTCTTGTCTCACAGGCGGGTAAACTCCGCCTTGCTTTAACTCCGAACGCTTCTTACGTGTAATTTTTTAAATCTCACGTCTCACAGTCACACTTCTAACTTCTCAATTTGTATTTCTCACGTCTCGTGTCTCACAGCCTTCTTCTCATGTCTCTTTTCTCAGGATATCCTAACGTTTCACTTCTCAGGTCTCACGTCTTATTCCTCAAGTCACACTCCTAACGTTTCACTTCTCACATTTCTCTTCTCACGTCTCATTTCATACTTCTCATGTTTCATGTCTCATTTCTAATTTCGAACATTTCTCATTCTTCTCGTCATGTCCAACATCTCACGAACCACTCCTTACTTTTCACGTCTGACGTCTCACTTCTCTTGTCTCACGTCTAATTTCTCAGATCTTATTTGCCGTTCCAAGCAAGATTGTTCCATGTGAAAAAAATATGCAAACAAGAAAAACGCGACTGAAATATCAGCTATATTTCCAATTTTTATCTTAAACTAAAAATTCAACGACAGTTTTTTCATAGTGAACAGTTCAAGTCAGGGGTGGGCAACCTTTTGAAGCAACGGGCCACTTTTAATTTTAAATTCTTTTGGCGGGCCGCATTAAAATTAAATTTAGGTAATAATAGTTTCAGAGCTTTACTTAGTTTTTGCTAACGACCAATTTTTGCCAAAAAAAACCCAAAAAGGATGAATAAAATGAATTCGTAAATTTGAATAATCTTTTTTTTTTGTTTATGGTAATTAAACCAGTCGAAATTTAATAGGTTCATTACTAAATCTTGATAATTTTTCAATAATTTCAATGTTTAAATTGATTTGAAATGTTTAGCGAATAATAATTTTTTACAAGAAGAAACATCATTTGCTTCCCTTTTATTTATTGAAAACGAATAATTTTGAGTGTCTTTCTAAAGTCCGTAAAAAAATTTGAACCATTTTCTAAGAAAAACCCTTTGTTGTTCGAACCGATGCGATGGTATTTTTCGTCATCAGTTCCATGGATATTAGACCCTTACGTTATTTATACCCATTTTGGAAATAAAAATCAGAATTTATTTAAATGTGTTGTGGAGCCTCCTTTTTTCATTATACTGTGATTTTTTTTAATTAGTACTTCCGTATGAAATCATTACATTGAGATGTTGAACAAGATTTCAATATATCTAAAAATTATTAATTTCATAGATTTTAAATACCATTTCAATGTTACAGTTTACATTTTTGATTCTAGAATTTTTTTACAGCTTTCAGAGATTTCATTATAATAATGTAAATACCTCTAGGATAGCCTTACTAAGGCTGAATCATGAACATCTTATAACTTTGGCGATGTGGATTGCTTATTTTTTAGAATGACTCAATTTTATGTTTGACATGATTTTCTATGAAATTTCTCCGTACCCTAGGCTGTAATGGGTAACGGCGACGATGTGCTTTCGTGTGTTTATGGAGGTCGAAGGTTTGGAAACAGACTCTAAAACTAACATAAACCTGATAGGGCGGTAGCACATAGCCTTATTCGATATGAGATCACAGACAGTAAATTAAAAGGTGGTTCAATGATGCAATTTTTTATTGATGATCCATGTTGATAAGGTGAATCGGAGTTGAAACACTTGCCCTCCCTTCCGTCGGACAACAACAGCACTGCGCAGTGGAAATATCACAAATAGCTGTGTATAAGTGATATTTCCACTTGTCCACCATGCGCAAGGTAGGTTAGCATAGACAGTTTAGGAAAAGATAGACATCTGAAAAAATCCTTCTAGGGTAGGTAGGTAATATAATAGAAGAAATAAGGGGAGTGGAATGTGCTTTACAGAAGCTACTAAAAATGTTATAATAGTTTAATTTGCTTTGAAGGGTTGGTCTAATGAGGCCAGAATTTGACAATCAAAAATTTTTGAGTTAGCGATTGTTATCAAAACAGAAGTAGGGAATTGCATGTAGTATGAATATCTTATCACTAGAACTATGGAAAGCCTTGGCATCAATAGGCATATAAATAACGAAATTATTTGAGTTATTTGAAACTAATCTTTATTAACTCATCTAAAGATTAATTATTATTTTATTTATTTATTTATTTATTTGTACTGTACTAACATATTCTTTCTCTTGTTTATTGTCTGAGCCTTAAACACATCGGTTCGATATTCAGATAATTTGAAGCACGCAAAACTACAACAAAAACACGTGACTGAAAATGGAACGCATGACTTATAATGAAGGCACAGTGATAATAAGGAGAACGCGAGCGGATGGTCATTGTCTATTCTCTGCATTAGTGAATCAATTCCGAAAATCGAAAATAGGAACCGAAATCCATTTGCAACAAATTCTAGACCTGCGTAAAGACATTGTCGATTATATTCAGTCCCATAGGGAAGATTTTCAAGCCTCATTACTTGATACAGTGCTGGAAGGGGAGCACATTGGCAGTAACATTGAAGAAAAAATAAATCAATTTTTGGATAATCTGAAAAACACCAATGAATGGGGTGGCCAAGAGTCCATCGCAGCGGCTGCACAATTGATGGACAGGAGGATTGACATTTATTTTGAAAATGGTCCAGTGGTGTATTTTAACAGGGAGGCAGCTAGGAACGGTGTGTTAAGAATTGCATATAGAAGCAATGGCAGAAACTCAAGAAACCATTATGATAGCATTGTGCAAAAACTACCCGCAGTAAATATCCCAATAGAAGTAGATCCACCACTGTTAGAATTGCCCCCTCCAATGGCAGGCATAAGTCAACTCCAATCCCCAGCTCAATCTTATGTCAATAATGCGGTAACGGTGACGCAAGAAGAGGAAGTGGAAAGAGGTACTTTCAGAATATTATCCTGGAACTGTAGAGGTTGCAGTGATGCTAACAAAAGAGAGGTGATGGATAGTATATTCAAAAAGGAAAAATACAAGTTGATTGGTCTGCAGGAAACGAGGTTGGGCCAATGCTGTCTGGAGTCCAAGCACTTTGTGTGGTACAACGTGAATACCAATTCAAGCCAGAATCGGATTGGAGGTGGAACAGCCATCCTAGTGGACAAGCGGATTCATAAGCATGGTAACTTTCGAAAAATCTCCGACAATACATGCTCATTTTTAGCGGACATATTCGGAAAGCAAACATTGTTCATTTCCACATACATCCGTTCGAGTGAACTGGGAGAAAATAAAGAATTCAGTTTAATAACCAGACATCTTCTATCTCCTGCTCATGCATCGAAGAGAAAACATCTAATTATTGTTGGCGATATGAATGCACATATTGGTAAGATGGACAGAATGGAGGATGATAAACCGTGGATAGGAAACCAACTGTTGCATATTAACTGTAATCCCAACGGTTACGGATTGAAGAGAATGATCCACGGCTTGAAAGTC
This sequence comes from Uranotaenia lowii, assembly GCF_029784155.1. Classification (NCBI taxonomy): domain Eukaryota; kingdom Metazoa; phylum Arthropoda; class Insecta; order Diptera; family Culicidae; genus Uranotaenia; species Uranotaenia lowii. The sequence continues at coordinate 336,751,935 of NC_073692.1, forward strand.
AAAAATTACTTAACTTTCAGTCATTCGAAATCTGTGCTGTGCACTTGGAGTAACGGCAGAGCAGAGTCCCAACTGGATCACATCCTTATGACGAACGAAGAAGGAATGAAAATTCCGAAAATAAAAGCTTTTTTTCATCCAGCACTTAAAAGCGATCACAAGCTTGTTGACTGTACACTGACAGAGAGGAAAGAACCTTTAAAAGCACAAAATCGAAACCAAGAAAATCAACCGCAACCAAAAAGAAGGAAATATAACACCGAACTGTTGAAAATTGAAGAAGAGAGAGGAAAATTCCAAAATAATATTGATGTAGCACTAGAGAAGAGGGCGAATATTAATCATGATGTGAATTCCAAATGGTCAAGGATAAAATCTTCGGTATTAGAAGCAGCAGATCGAACTTTAAGCACCCCAGGCTCTCCTATGACGCCGAGAAGGTTGAAAGCCAGTCGTGAGTATGAAACGGCATACCAAGAGGCAATGAAAGAAAGAAACAATCCAGTGCTACGAAAAAGAGCGAATTTGGCGAGGAAAGCTAAAAAGACCGCTTATGATGTTCATTTCGGGGAGAAGGTTGATAGCTTTTTGCAGTCCATCGAACCAGAAAATGCTCTGGCCAAAATGACAAAAACCTTCAGGTTCATCAAAACACACAAGCGTATGAAACAAACGAGAAAACGCCAGTACATAACCATTCAAAAATGGACCGAAAAAATCAAGGAAGGAATGTCAGAATCATACACTATCTCGCATAACGATTCATTTGAAAGTTTCGAAGAAGCTGGCCCATGTCCATCACTAGGGGAAGTCGGGAAAATTATCCAGGAATCTCGGAATAACGGTGCACCTGGAGTGGATAATGTGCTGTCCGAGTTCCTGAAGTATGGCTCAGAAGAACTAGTGGTGGAACTGACGAACCTCATGCAGGACGTGTATCAGTCGAACAGAGTACCGGATGAATGGCTGGAGACTCTCCAAGTACCAATTCCAAAAGTAAGTCATCCCAAAAATGTGGATGACTACAGAAGAATAACTCTTTGCTCAGTAGCATATAAAATATATGCAAAAATTCTTGCTAACCGATTAAAGTCAAAAATTCCACAGTTACCCGATTACCAAATGGCCTTCCAAGAAAAACGAAGTGCTGCAGACCAACTATTTGTTCTAAGGAGAATTTTGGATGAGAGATGGCTGAAAGGTTGTCACACGATCCTCGTTTCAATCGACCTCAAACAAGCGTTTGACAGATTAGACACCAGCAAGGCAGCTACCATACTTAAAGATCTAGGAGCCCCTGAGGCACTTGTTCAAAGAATAACGACAGCCTGCCTGTTTGAAAAAACATCTCTACAGTGGTATGGTAAGCGAACGGAGGTAACATTCAAGAACAAAGGGATTAAACAAGGCTGTCCGCTCAGTCCGACGATATTTATAATTATGCTCCATCATGCCTTGTTGTCCCTCAATCAATTTTTGCCTGCCGTGCAACTAGCACAAGCACGCGAAATAAAACTTCCCTGTATTCTTGGATACGCGGATGATCTCCTGTTCCTCTGTGAAAATGAAAACGAGGTAGCATGTCTTCTTGAAGTATTGGAACCAATTCTGGCATCAATTGGACTTGAAATAAACGTAAAGAAAACAAAGGTATTAGTAAGAGACCCTTTCAAAATTAACAACATAGAACCGGAAAAAATTACGAAGTTTGGTAAATATGATCTTCCGGTAGCCACCATCATACGATATTTGGGAGGCTACATAACATCAAGCCTGACAAGAGGTGCTACAACGTCGGAACGGATTAAAAAGACATACAAAGCTTTCTTTCAACTCTGCAGTTTTATCCAGGAACATCCCTTAGACTGGAAAACCATCAAAAAATTATATCACTCTCTTCTGACTCCGGTGGCTGCTTTCGGCCTTGAAGTATCTACTTTAACAAAGCGAAACAGAAATGCACTAAGGGATATGGAGGAAGACTTATTGCTGACCTTGAGAACATTGGCCCGGAACGATTCCAGAGATGAAGGAGAAGAAGAAAATGAAGATCAAGAAAACCCACACATCGCCCCGAATTGGTTAGGTGGCTACACCATTAATAACAAAATCCGCATAGCCAGAATAAACTATTTAGGGCATGTCATACGTAGCAATCACAGCGGCATTTTAAAACAAGCCCTAATGTATGACATTCCGAAAACCAAGAAAATAGGGAGGCCGGCCTACACCTGGATCAACTGCATCAGACAAGACATTGAAAGATCAGGCATTCCACTGAATGTCTGGCAAGATCTCGCGATGGACCGTTCCAAAATAAAGGAAAAATCTAAGAAGCTCTTCGAATCGATGATAGAATCTGAATATGAGATTAGCAGCGACTCAGAACCCGAGAGTGAGGGAAGCTCACTACTACCTTCGGACTTTTCGGGCTTTGAAAGTGACGACATGGAACTTTTGGGGTTTGATGACTCGTTGCAGAATTAGTAAGTCCCATATAACATCTCAACTTCAACATTCTCATCTATAACCCAATAACCAACATCAACATACTAACACCTAAAGGCCTCTAACATCATACGAAAAGTAAGTACAACGTCAAAAATTTTCTTAAAATTCTATGCTTATATGTATATAAAAACTTAATTTGTATTTTGAAATGACTCACGTTACAGAATTGAGATTGTGGAAAAAGGGATTATGATATTAGTTGACACACTCGATTATAATGAAGTAAAAGTTTGCCCTCCCTTCCATCGGACAGAAAGAGCGTTGCGCAGTGGAAGTATCATAATTAGCCGTCAAAACTTTGTATAATTACTATTTGTGTTCTGTAGGATTCAGATTCAGACAGACAGATTCTGATTTTAGTTCTGTTTCATGTCATTCTAGTTTTTCTTTCTATAATTACCGAGTTTCCACGCATCTGTTCTGAATTTCTTAACATTGACATATTTGGAATCATTTTTCATTAGCTAATCTTTGTTAATCTCGAGTAAATACAATCAAAAATTCCAATTTATTGAAACGAGTAAGGTTAGGTGACAGGTAGGGAACATTCAACTACGGTAAGATAGTGAACCCTTCTGACAATGATATCGAGACTTTGGCGTATGTTATCATACTGTTACTGCTCGGTTGAATTGGAGGTTGGGTTAACTCGAAGTTCATGTAGGGCCCACTTGTCCCAGTCCGTCGAGCACTATCTTAACGCTTCCCTCAACTGGTGCTTCAGAACTCTCGGGCTCTGTTGCCGCTATCCTGTTCTAAGCTATGCTACTCTCATGTAAAGTTTCCTCTTCTGTCCCCCGTTCTGTTTTTCCTTTCCGGGTCAGCCAGGTAGCTTATAAACCCATCAAAAAAAAAAAAAAAAAAGACATGATTTTCTATGAAATTTCTGAAAATAGCATAACACATAACAAAATTCACATTTTTCCGAAGTGCAGGGAATATCAGAACTGTTTTTGACTTATTCAGGGGCGTTAATTCTAAATATTCAACTTTTATAAATAAGAAAAATGAGTTATTCAATTTGTGTACTTTTTTGACAAAACTATAGAATGTAAATATTTATTGTCTCAATGATCAACTTTCACAAAGACAACGAGTAATTTTGAATTCTGAAAAAAAAAGTTATGGATGTTGTCTTTATGTTATTTTTTCCAAACCTGCAAAAAGCGGGAATTTTGACGAAATTCTAGAATAAAATAAACCAAATTTATCTTAGATATTTTTAAAATCGTAAGTCAAATAATTTCGCAGTCTTCAAGAAAGTTGTAAAATCAATTAAAATCTTTAAATCCGAAATTCAATAACTTTCTTTAATGATGTCAGTAGGAGTTGTTGTTTTATTTTTTGGAACTTCTTTAAATTTTAGGATTAAATTTTTTTAAAATTTTGTATCTCTTATACAAAAATAACTGAGTCCTTGCAGGTTTTTTTAATTATCAGTTATAAAAGATCGATTTTACCCAAAATTGATCAATTTGAAAATTTCCACATTATCATATCGTTGAAACTAGAAGTTCATCTATGCTAGAAGTGATAGAAGAAATCTGTGAAATGTGAATCTGTGAAATCTTACAAAATTAGTTATTGAAACATAGGCACCAAAATGCTGTTCCCCTGTGTCATCGTTACAAACTTTTTGGGTGGAATCATAGAATTACAAATATTGATTTTGTCGAGAAATATTTCGCTGAGTCATGTTGATAAGAAATCTATCATCGTTCACCCAGTCTTTATTACAATTCCTTATTTCTGTTATTAATCGTAACCAAAAATATTTCACTTCATCATAAAATTTTAACTTTGCTTGAAACGAAAAATAATGATTTTACTAACTCCTACATTACCTTTTTCGAATATATGATATTGCATCTAAGCCTTTAAAAGAACTCAATAAAAGTCAACATTCTGGATGATTAGGAAGCAAATGCAACTTCAAACAAGCTACGAACACATTTGATAAAGTAATTAATATATCATTTTTTGGTTCAGTAGGGACTGCTATTTTATGATAATTTTCAATTATTCTCAGAAAAAAAAATGTAAATAAATTTTATTTGAGATAAGCTACGCGGGCTGCACAAACTAGTCTCGTGGGCCGCGTGTTGCTCATTCCTGGTTCAAGTTAATCATTTTACAATGTTTTCTGCCAAAAAAATACATTTCCTACATCAAACAGCAAATTTGAGCCAAAAACGCTCCGTGTGACACTTTTACGTGGAACCAGAGCATGCCGATTTTAGTTCTACGAAAAACTGTTACACGGCTACCATTTTTCTATTATTTTTAAATTTCGTATAGTTTCTATTTTCGCAAAAAAATCAAGTCAAACCGTTAATTAAAAAATGCGTTCCTCTTTGTTTACAAAAATGTATAGTTGAGTATGGATCCTGTAAGTAGTGCCTACCGAAAAGTGTTTTGTGAAAAATTTTCTGATTAAAACACTCAAGTCTTCTTGCTACTCCTCCGCACTCTATTTTGGTGTTCTTTTGGGTGAATAACACTATATTCAACAGTTTAAACTCATCTTAAGAGAATTTTTTGATAAAATTTGCATTTTCCATAGAATTTTCTCTAGTGTGACATTCTCGCGTAGAAATATCAACATAGAGACAACCACCTTGATGAAAATTTCGTATAGGCTTAGAACAAAGTATACTGGTTTATGTTTTTATTTGAAAGTTAAAACTAAAAGAGCTCATTTCCAGCAAAAAAGTGAAAATGATATAAACGTCAGATGGGACAGTTTAGCTTGGAACGGCAGTTAAGTCCCATATCCCTAATCCCGCTCAGGTCTCATGTTTAAGGTTTCACGTGCCAAGTCTCAGGTTTCAGATCTCAGATTTAAAATCTCATGTCTCAGATCTTAGGTCTCAGGTCTCAGGTGTAAGATCTCATGTCTCAGGGCTCTTATACTATAGGTCTCAGATTGCAGGTTTCATGTGTCAAGTCCCAGAACTCAGGTCTCAGGCTACGTGTCCTATTGTCTCATGTTTCAGAGCTTAGGAATTAGCATGGGTTTTAAACGGTTTTCAAAAATCACGTTTTATTCACACGGTACGTATACTCGTTAAAAAAAATTCCTGGGTATATAAATATAGTCAGAATACTTTTTTGAAATTCTGATAATTTTAATTGAATATGATTGACTCGTATTATGATAAGGTTATTTGAATTCCCTTAATTCGATGCTGAGGAAAAAAGCAAATTATAAGAAACAGTGTGCTTTGCATTTATTTTTATCGCAAGTTTGATAAACAACCAACGCTAACATTATCACTTCAATCGGTACTAAGAACTCTTAAGAATAAAGGAAGAAACATGTGTATATAAAGTGAAATTCTGTGTGCAAGTCAATTGTAGGTATTAAAAATACCAAAAAAAAATATATTCACAAAAATCACAATAAACTGCTACTTTTCAAAATCTTAAAAATGAATGTCAATTTTTTAAGTTTGAAAAGCTTTTTCTTCAACTTCAACAAATTTTTCTTCGAGAAGATGCCTATGACAATTATGGATTGGAAAACAGGTCATATATATTCGTTATAAAGCTGAAATGTGCCGAATCGATAGAGAGATTTGCGATTTATTCTTTGGGGGTAAAACGTATTGAGGAAGAATTTAAGTTGACAAACGTAGAAGTTTGTTATAGAAGCAGCAGCAGTGCACGTAGCACGGAAATGGAA